>NW_022697980.1:10959-23366 GCF_011630105.1 Anneissia japonica
GCAGAAATATCTAAAAAAATATTCGAAAACAACATAAGAATATTGATCATGGATATTTTACTTCGTTTAGGACCTATTGGGCATTCATGTGTCTCCGATGAACTATAATATTGACAACAATAGTAGCAATAGTTATTGTAGACTTCTGTGCGCTTTACATTATTATCCCCCGGTCACTGGATCAAGCACATGGAACACTCATGCCGCTTAATGTTGCAGCTGTAATCAGCGCATGGTTGTGTTTGAACCTATCAGGTACCTTGTACGCCTGGGTGGAGAGAGACAACCGTAGATGCCTTGCCCAGGGACACAAGCGACAATAGAACAATCGACCTACTGTAGCTTGCTGTAAAGTAAATCTTAAACCTATTCATGTAGTATGATCATAGGAAAATAGAACTGTTCTATTTTCTCTATGGTATGATCGCCTGAGGTTTATAAAAACACCTGAACAATATAGTTTAACAATCAAGAATAATCAAAACTGAATCGTGATGCTAATCTTTCAACGGATTTAGATATGCTTTTAAACAATATTTGCAGTGCATCGTACCGTGGTACGAAGCATCGTAAATACCTCAAAGAAAGGAAATAACCTTGAATGAAGTCAATAACAAGATACGAAACCGTGTTATGTATGGATTCATGGTTTCTAAATATTTATTGATCACCGATGTCCCCGTATACTAGTAGGCCGTCATACCACATTATAATTTGATTTCCCGATGCTTGCTTCAAATAATATGAAGATATGTTACAGTCGTTGTCTCTTTTCAGTTCAAATTTAAACGATTGTATTTGCTCCGTTTTCACCCTTGTTGTACAACACGTACAGTAATTTGACTTGAACAGTTATTTTATTACAATATAGTGCCATTTTGTTACATAATTATTATTTATTTTATGATCATGTATTTTTTAATGTACAATTTCCTTATTATTTTTTTAATTTATCATTTTCTGTTTCTAATTGTATATATACTGGAATTAAATCAATTTGCCTTCATTTTTATTCAATTTGTATATTATTTAGCTTAACTTTAATTAATTCTTCATTTATTTATTTGTATATACCCAATAATTTCAGTGGCGGAATAAAAGGGCGGTTGGGCGAGCCGGCCCGGCCCCCACCTCCCTTAATATTTCAAATTAAAAAATGGGGAAAATATAATTATAATCATAAATTTTCGTGCCATTTTCGACAACCTAGATGTGCCATAATCATAAATGTTCTCAACTCAGCCCCATCGATGGTGGTTGTGGTGTGTTGACCCTCTATCTCTGAATCCCTCCCTGAGTCCTTCTATTTCGATGTCCTGGACCCGCCACTGTTTATGATATGAATTATAGATAAAACAACACAAGTTGTATAATGTTTCAATGACTCGGGTGCAATGTTAATGACCAAATATTCTTTTTAAAATATTGAGTTTTTTACTGGAAGCACACATAAAATAGTAACGACTTAGAAATCAGGGTAGTGGCGCTGTACTATATAGATTAGAACCCTAGTATACTTGTTGATATGGTGACCCTAATCCATCCATGCTATTTCGGTGACCCATGCTATCTCGGTCCATCCACCTAACTTCGTTCGCAAATCATCCTCTTGGAATCAGTTTTTATTTCAATTAAAATGTTTAATTGATTATAAAAGAATTAGATGAGTAACTGTTAATAAAATTGTTCGCAGAAGCGGTGATTATTCAAAATATTGGTAATAATAATATGGGGCTAACCAGAAGGCGACTTCGTTATCCGCATTGACAATTGATTTTACGTGGATCGTTTATGTTCTTATAATATGTATCTTATAATATTTATATACACATTTTCATCTGCTAAAAAGTTACCAACATCAGGGAGTGACGGTGTTCCACATCTAAATACCGTTGGGAAACAAACACTAACAACCTGCTGCAATATGTTTGAATAGTGATCGTATCAAAACGATAACATGCAGCAACCGGCTTGGTCAACTTGTAAAAATTCAGAACCTTGTTAATTACCCATTGCACTTGGGAGCGTTACACAGCACGATTTCAAACATTTTCATCGTAATAAAACAAATAAAATTGAAAACAAACATATTAATTCAAAATTTCAAATAAATATTTACAATGGATGTTAGTGGTCCATGTTATAAAATTTTAGAATCAATGATAACATGCATTTGTGTGTGAAAGTGTGCAATAGACAGTGCAAAACCGTACATGGTTAGCTGTATCTATGAATGTCGTTTAAACTGATTATATGCATTCACAAGTTTCTTATTGTTTTTAATTTCGTTTTGTTATGAATCCTACGCATTCTACTACATAACAAATACAGCAAATGAAATAAATACTAAAATATGATATGATATTTATTATTAATATTATTATATTTTTTTTTATTTACATTGTATCTGGAAAAACCAGCCAATTTGTTATATAAATTACTGTAACATTAGTTTATTAACAATTATTTTTATTAGTATTAAAGTTTGTTATTGTTACTATATTACTGTATAACTTGGTGCTATTTTTCTTTTTTTACAGAAACAACGCAGATGTTACGAAGTTGACCGAGTTTGAGATACGTTTTTTTGGTTCTTGCTATATATATAATTGATATAATTTTTATTAATGCTTGAATCAAATAAAAATCTATGGAATAAGTATAGTCAATAGATTAATTTCGTATACGTTTTTTTTTTTCTTGTCTGTTACGTTTTCATTTACCATAAATGTTCTGATCATGTTATAATAATATTGTAAAGGAAATATGTATTTCCATATTTATATTTTCCATATAAAATTATCAATACTTTGATAATTTTAAAAGCCTTTTCTGTTATATTCATAAGCCTGAGAAAATCACTCAACTTGCTAGGCCTATTTCTTTAGTTGCATAACTGGAGTATAATTGTGGCAAGAAAAGTTTCCACATAATTATTTATTGCCATGGTACTCTTAAGGAGAAGATGACACAAGGTTTGTGATTTCTTGTTTGTTTTATTTCCATTTCTGTTACATTATTGCAAAGACAGAATTAGGTCAGATGCTAAAATAGACGACTAGCTATTTCTAGGTACAAACACCCATTGCACTTGGGAGCGTTACACAGCACGATTTCAAACATTTTCATCGTAATGAAACAAATAATATTGAAAACAAACATATTAATTCAAAAATTCAAATAAATATTTACAATGGATGTTAGTGGTCTATGTTATCACATTTTACGATCAATGTTAACATGCATTTGTGTGTGAAAGTGTGCAATAGACAATGCAAAACCGTACTATGAATGTCGTTTAAACTGATTATATGCATTCACATGCTTGGTCATCTTGTAAACATGGGCGTCGATGGTGAGGACAGAGACACTTCCCCTTCTTCCAATCAAAGTAGGGGGAACAGTATATCAATTGTCTACCCCCACTTTTCACCAATATCTTCTATAATCAAACCCCCACTTTCCAAAGTGACTGGAAAGAAGAACAAGTGACTCATGAATTTTGTCTGTTCACCAGTGCTCAGCTCCAAGTGCGGTGCGTATTTCCTGACCAAAACCTAGTAAAACCGAAATTGTTTATACATTTTGTAACCATCTCAGTAACCATTTCACCGATTTTATGGGCACAACAGTTATCAGAGGCTAAATTTATTGTGAAACAATGTATACGGTACGTTAAAATTGGAAGTGTGCAAACCTATTATATAGGCCAACACTTATATACTACAAACGATTTATTCTTTATGTATATTATTAAGACCCGTATAATAGTATATGCATACACAGATTCCCGTTTTTTCCTTATTTCAAAATATTATAGTTTATTAATTGAATTTTCTATAGCTGTTATTTGACAATTATTATACAGCTTTTGACACAGATGGCTCTTTTTATTTCGATTGATTTAAGTAGTGATACCACAAGTTTACGAACTCTGATGTTAACGCAATCTTGCCATGACTTATGATAATAAAGATTAATCACCTTTATGTTTGTAAAATATAAATAATAACTAATGTTTTGTGTGCACAAGACAATAGTGTTTCCACCTACAATAGTTTAGTCGCAATAATACTTGCACAAAGTGACATTCAAAAAGAGGAGAAAAGGAAAAACCTCTAGAATGATTTTAAAATATGCAAAGAGACTAAATTATAGTGACTGTTTTAAGTATATCTTATTTGTTTTTCATGGTTCGAATACGTGTCAAGCTTAGTGTCAAGCTAATCAGTAGATAGTATATCATTATTTTTATGAATGTTAGTTTCCACGAATTATATAAGAGGGCATGATTATGATAACCAGGATAAATAAATAAAAAAAATTATGATGAGTATTTCAGTGGCACATTCAGGGGCCTAGCCGGGCAGCCGGCCCACCTTCCCTAATTGCTTCAAAATTAAAAAATACCGACGAATTAATATTGTTATGTGTCCTCCCACTTGTATAATATTTTAACTTTACTGTTTTGTAATACGTCGTTTTCTGGTGGATTTTAAACATTTTCAATTTTACTAGCATATACCCGTGCTCCGCATCGTTGTGGATGTTATGGTTACCATATGTCATTATTTTGACAAAATTTTGATAGCTGTAAGGCGGGAAATGAGCTTTCCCGATGTCTTTTAATTACTTTTATTTTCTTGAAAATTTAAGGTTTTCCTCTCTTGAAAACAGTCAGGTAAATTTATCCCTGTTATTACAGTAGATAGGCCCTATGTGTGTATACATACATAAATAAAAAAATGAGTAGTTGCATACGCTTTTTTCCATGAATCCATAAATCCCAAAAAGAAAGGGGGTGGGGGTTCCCCCGGGAAAATTTTGATTCCTAGAATGCGGGAAATGAGTTTTCCCGACTTCTGAGGTGTCTTTTAATTACTTTTAAGTTCTTTAAAATTCAAGGTTTTCTCCTCTTGAAAACAGTTTATCGCATTTTTATTGCAGTAGATAGGCCTTATGTGTGTATACATACATTAAAAAAATGAGTAGTTGCATACGGTTTTTTTTTTCCATGAATCCATAAATCCTAAAATGAAAGGGGGGGGGGGTGTCCGGGGGTTCTCCTCCTGGAAAAGTTTGATTCTTAGAAGGCGGGAAATGAGTTTTCCCGACTTCTGAGGTGTCGTAATTACTTTTAAGTTCTTTAAAATTCAAGGTTTTTCCCTCTTGAAAACGGTCAGGTAAATTTATCGCATTTTTATTGCAGTAGATAGGCCTTATGTGTATATACATACATTAAAAAAATGAGTAGTTGCATACGATTTTTTTTTCCATAAATCCATAAATCCTAAATTGAAAGGGGTGTCCGGGGGTTCTCCCCCTGGAAAAGTTTGATTCTTAGAAGGCGGGAAATGAGTTTTCCCGACTTCTGAGGTGTCGTAATTACTTTTAAGTTCTTTAAAATTCAAGGTTTTCCCCTCTTGAAAACGGTCAGGTAATTTTATCGCATTGTTATTACAGTAGATAGGTCTTATGTGTGTATACATACATTTAAAAAATTGAGTATTTGCATACGATTTTTACGAACCCATAAATTAAAAAAAAAGGGGGGGGGTCCGGGGTTCTCCACAGGGAAAAATTGTAATTCCTAGAAGGCGGGAAATGAGCTTTCCCGACTTCTGAGGTGTCTTTTAACTACTTTTAAGTTCTTCAAAATTCAAGGTTTTCCCCTCTTGAAAATTATTATAATGAATCAATGAACCCAAAGAGAAAAGGGAGGTTCGGTTTCTTCCAGGGAAAATGTTAATTTCTAAATGGTGGGAAATGAGCTTTCCCGACTTTTGAAGTATCTCATAGCGATTTTAAACTAAGTTCTTCAAAATTCAAGGTTTCCTCTCTTGAAAACGGTCAGGTAATTGTTTCCCAAAATCCGAAAAAGAAAGGGGGTCGGGGGGTTCTCCCTGGGAAAAATTTTGATTCCTAGAAGCGTGAAATGAGCTTTCCCGACTTCTGAGGTGTCTTTAATTACTTCTAATTTCTTAAAAAATCAAGGTTTTCCTCCTCTTGAATATAATTCAATAGAACCAATGAACCACAAGGAAAAAAGGGGTCCCGGTTCCCCCGGGAAAATTTCGATTTCTAGAATGCGGGAAATGACCTTCCCTGACTTCTGAAATGTCCTTTAAATGACTTTTTAAGTTCTTCAAAATTCAAGGTTTTCCCCTCTTGAAAATGGTCAGGTAAATTTTTCTCATTTTTTATTTTATGTGTGTATACATAGGCCTACATAAATAAATTAGTAGTTACATGCGTATTCTTTTTTTCCATGAATCGATAAATCCCAAAAAGAAAGGGTAATCCGGGGGTTCTCCCCCGGAAAAATTTTAATTCGTAGATAGCGGGAATGAGCTTTCCCGACATTTGAAGTGTGTTTTAATGACTTTTATGTTCTAATTTTCTGATTGTAACATAAAAAAAAAATAAAAAAAATCAGCTCACGGGTCCTGAAAAGGTTGGTCTAGAAATGTTTCCGGTCACACAAAAATCTCCAGCCATTATTTTTTGTAAAAAAAAGTAGGGGGGCCCGGACCTCCCTGATTACCCTTTGTCAGATTACATATTTCAGCATGTTGACCTCTCTATTGCTAAGTTCCCCCCCGCCCGCTTTTAAAAAGATCATTTCTTTTCGAAATTTAAAAAATATTGACCATGAGTTAAGTCGTGAAATTTCTACTCAGTTATCTCTTCTTTCCAATGACTGTAGTGTAAACTTTTCTGTTTTAGACTTCAATAATGTACTTGAGAATTAAGGGATGAGGTTGCCTCTCTAAAACATGCTACCGTTCCAGATTGTCATTCGTCTACTTGGTATGAAGATGTCTGCAGAGAAGCAAAAAGGAAACGCAGAGTATCCGAACGTAAATGACGTAAATCCAGGACGACAGCTGACTATTCTGCTTGTAAGCTTCAATGTACAGAGTATCATAAAATACTTTTGAGGTTGCCCAGAAGCTGTTAGGTAATAAGCCATCCCAAGTGTTTCCCCCTTCCACATGTTCTTTGCAACTTGTGTAACAACTTCTTTATCTTGAAAATTGACAGGATTCGCACTTGTATCATTAATTCGGCATTTTTCACCAGTATTTCCAACTCTTCTGAAAGCCTCCATATTGAGTGCTCACTAAAAATGTTTGAGTTGGAATTTGCCAGACCACCAGACACTACAATCACTTTATATTTGTTTAAATATCATTTTATCTCTCACCCTGACCTTCGCCATGGCCATTCATAGGTCTAATCTTAAATTTTTGTCAATGTCAAAAGGCAAAATACTAAAATAGCAATGCAGTGAGTAACAAGCTTTCTCTTGAATAAACTTGCTTGTTCTGAATTCAAGGTATTTTTATTGTTCTGCTTCATCATAGCCTTGATATTAGTTTAAAATATATTTTTATAAAAAATATTTTTAAATTATGTATTAGATTTCTACAACAGAACATGGTGTATACAATGGAAAAATTAGTCATTTTTCCCGGGGCCTCAGGACCCTGAACCCCGACCGGGGGCCCTTGGCGGCCCCTCGCCCCATCATCAATGCTCTTCGCTTGCAACGTAGCTTTGATTCTCGTGGCTACGGCCCTGTTACATTGGAAAATATTATTAACAAAATATCTTATGTAGCTGACAAAGCAGTTATGACATTATCTACAGTATTCTGCTATAACTTCTATTATTATGAAGTGTTCAATCAGTTGTAAAGCACTTTCTGTTATATGAATGTAATAAGTTACTTGATCTATATCAGTTTACGTATAGGAGTAAGAACGGAGTTAGTGATGCAGTTCTTGCATTTCTTTATAATATTCACTCTAATCGTGAGAAACCACACTCCTCTTCGCTCCATGTCCTTTGGCTTCTCTTTCACCTTTAATACTATCCAACTAAATCTTCAGAAACTCAGTGACATGAAAATTAATCAACATCTAATTTTGTTGATTAAAGATTTCTTAACTAACGACCACAGATGGTTCGGATAAGTGAACACTTATCTAACAGGGCGGAACGTTTTTTAAAAGGGAGGGGGTGGGGACGGGGCACTAGTGAGATGAATGGGAATATGAATTGTGATCATACAAAAATTTGCATAGACATATTTTCTGCCAAAAAGTAGACCCCCCCCCCCCCCCCCCCCCCCCCGGCAACGGTCTAAGGGTTTAATTCTGGCGTCCCTCAAGGCTGTGTCCATTCTCCTATTCTTTTCTCTGTTCACCTGAGACAACTATAGTATAGTTGTCTCAGATTTACACAAATGATTTCAGAATCGAAAATACCACTGTTTGTTTAGTTAAGTATGCCTATGACTCAGAGATTATTACAGGTTTGATTCATGATAATTGTGAAGAGGAGTACGAATATACAATTAGGTCGTTTGTTTCATTGTGTAAAGAACAGTTTCTTATTCTAAACCCTGACAAAACAAAAGAAATTACTTTTGATTTTAGGAAGAAAAGTGTAATTGGTAATATTATAATAAATGACAAAGCAATAGTAACTGTTAAAGAACATACAGTAAATATGTAGGGTCGACGATAGATAGTGAATTGAACTGGAATGCTAACACTGTAAATATTGTTAATAAGTCAAACCAACGTCTTCGTAAACTGAATTCCTTCAAAGTTAATAGTGATGTGCTTTTCCATTTTTATCAGAGTGTTATTTTAAGTGTTTTATCATTTATTTGTGTAGTCTGTTACAATAGTCTTAGTTTAAATAAGAAGGAACTTAATAAAATAATGAAAACTGCAGGTAAAATAATAGGCAGAAATGTTAATGTTATCGACGAGTATATAAACGTGATGTCATTAGCCAAGACAATTATGGAAGATATTTCACGCCCATTAAACAACAATTATGTTATACTAGACGTTTAAACTTTTGATCACAACACAAACAAATTTCATTACCGTGAAATTTTCGACCGTAATGCCATGGTCTTCCTCAGCACAATGACTGAAATATGACTTGAAGGCTACACCGATTTTGGGCACGTGATCTTACGAACACGTGACTCCAAAATCGGATCGTAGAGCTTTGGCAGTTTGTGTCGGCCCCCGTCTCGGTTTAGCGTTGGTTTGTTCACACGGATATAAATTGCCTCTTTGACACCTCTTTCAAAGTGTCTTGGTTCCCTGTCAAGAATGTTGACCTGTGCCAGGTCCACGTGATGTCCAGGTGATTCAATGTGTATATGTTGAGAGATTTCCGATGAAGTTGAACTCGGTCTACGATGTTCCAAGAAACGTGTTTTCAGAGTTCTTTCTGATTCCCCAATTTAAGAATCCTTACATTTGCCGGAAATAGTTTTGCCTTGGCATGGGATGTGGTAGATGGCACCTGTGATGTCTTTCTTTTGGCTCTTGTCCTTTGGTGATACTAACAACTGTCTTAAAGTGCATGTTGGTTTAAAGCATGTTGTGATGCCGAATGTTTCGAAGGTTCGTTTGAGGGTTTCAGAGACTCCCTTTATATGTCATATTCCAGTCATTGTGCTGAGGAAGACCGTGGCATTACGGTCGAAAATTTCACGGTAATGAAATTTGTTTGTGTTGTGATCAAAAGTTTAAACGTTTAGTATATTCAAACACCAACACAGATGAGCTACTTTTTGAAAACAATTATGTTGTAAATAACTCAGGTAGACTCCGCCCTTTACAATGCAAGACAACACGGTGCAGGAAATCTTTTATTCATAATTCAACTCATGTTTTCAACTCAACTCTTCACATATAGTATTTATATTGTTCTGTATATTGTATTATAGCCTTTCATGTATATAATATTTTTGGTGCAATTAATCCTTTATATTTTATATTTTTTTTTACCGTATTATATATCTATTGTAGTTTAATCATCAAGGAAACCAAATTTTATGTACACCTTGTTTTGTGATCATGACAATAGAATTTATCTTATCTATTTTAAATTATATGTATTATTTGTATATATTTATATTTGTTCACAAAATTGAGCACTTATTCTCACTTTTAATTACGGTACTTGTTTATATATTCACAGTAATACGCAGCATATTATGATTTAAATATATATTACTACCAATTATTCACCCAAGCCCCACCTATGTTTGGGACCCCATTCCTCTTCCGTTTTAAAATATATTATTCACTGCATTATTATTCCGCTTTCTGTTTCTGGGTTTTTCCCATGTCTTTAAATCTTTAAATCATTATGTTTAAACCAATCTAATTTTCCTCGATTGGACTTGGGGTCAATGAAAAGAAAACATAGGTACTAAGGAAAAATGCCATGACTAACAACACAGTCAATATGAGTGATAAACCACTAGAGGATGTGCAGGAGTTTACCTACCTGGCAGTAAGATGACAACAGATGGCGACTGCGACGAAGAGGTAAACACCAGGATCAGCAAAGCCAATTAAGCTTTTGCTATGCTAAAGTCCATCTGGAGATCTATTGGACTCGGCATCCACACAAAGATCAGGATTTTCAAGAGCAATGTCCTGAGTGTCCTCATTTACGGATCGGAGTGCTGGAAACTCACTGAACGGAGACTGGAAGTATTCCAAAACAAATGCCTGCGGCGCATCCTCAGAATCTACTGGCCAAATATTATTTCAAATGAACAACTCCGGAGCAAAACAGACACAGTGCCATACAAGAACAAATCCAGATGCGTCGTTGGGGTTGGTTAGGACATGTCTGTCGCATGCCACCTGCCTCGCTACCGAGAACAGCACTACGATGGACCCCTACCCCCCAAGGTAAAAGAAACCGTGGACGGCCAAAATAAACCTGGCGTAGAACCATTGTGAAAGACTTAAAGTCAGAGGAAAGGACTGAGTCTAGAGACAGCCCTCAAAATTGCACCAGACAGAAATAATTGGAGATCCTTTGTGTCGCCTCAAGCGCCAGATGGCACAGAAGAGGATTAAGTAAGTAATTTTCCTCCATTCTCCTAATTATTATTATTATTTGTCAATTTTCTGGGCTGTGAAAATGTCAACCAATCACAGATCAGAAAATGATTTACTGCAGTGAGGTTGAGTTACCGCTGTGAACGTAGCACCGCCAGATGGCACAGAAGAGGATTAAGTAAGTAATTTTCCTCCATTCTCCTAATTATTATTATTATTTGTCAATTTTCTGGGCTGTGAAAATGTCAACCAATCACAGATCAGAAAATGATTTACTGCAGTGAGGTTGAGTTACCGCTGTGAACGTAGCACCCTATATGCATATTTTGACCAATCAGGCTAGAGAACTCGCTGCAGTAAATTTATATTTGAACTGCAGTTCAAAAACCGAATACTGAGCTTCTAGTGTAATCACTTTACAGTAGAGAGTTTATACTAGCAAACATACCGCAAAATAATACTGCAAAATTGTGTTACTACTCCTAGTATAGCAGGACGATGTGGACCCCAGAGCTATCACGGCAACCGACTGGCTGTATTTTAAAATCAGTTATCATTTGCCTGTTTATGCCTCCATGTAAGTTGTATGTAATTTATCAATCCGATTAAAATGTAGGTCTTACGACTAAGACGATTCTATTACAGTACCACTACTATGAGCACTCAGACTTAAGCACATTTTAGTTATTCTTTTCAAAATTGTAAATTACTTAAACTATCAAAAAAAAACAACGTAAGTTTATTTTATAGCTTGTATAAATATAACATCATTAGGAATATGAAGGACGAGCATGTGTTCTGCAGATCGTATATATATGTTGTCGTCTACGGGTAAGGATATTCTTGTCACTCATTTTCAACACTTTTCACATTGCTAGTTTAAAAAAGAAACCAGGGGAGGCGCCAGCAAGGGGAGGTTCCCCCCCCCCACCGTCAGGCAGAAAATCCACAATTCATCGGGGAGAAAAAATTATAAATTATGTATTTTCTACATATTAGTAGATTCTAAAATCGATTAAATAAGCTTTTGAAACCCCTAAATTGTCAACATTTTCGGGGGCTTCGCCCCTGGACCGCCTACGACGCGAGGCTCGGCCACGTCTACTTTGCTCTTGTTGGGGGCATCTTTCCCCGCCCCTGGTCGGGGACCTAGTATCGCCCGTCGGGCAAATCCTGGCGCCACCAATGAAAGAAACAAGTCCCACACCTATGTCGTATATGAATAAACTGAAGATTTGACTGTTAGTTGTTAGACCTATTGTTCTTTTATTACATGTCGTGTAACTATTCTTGAATGTTTTGATTGCCCATGGAAAAAAAATGATTTTAATGTATTTTTAACTGTTTTTATTTTAATACAATAGTAATTACGAGTTCCATGCAGTGCCTATTTGAAGACATTATACCACCATAGGGGAAAATGTACCTTAGGCCACACTGCAGACCTTATTACTATTGTATAGGCCTACATACATTATGATATACATAATATATTTTTATTATTTAATATGA
>NW_022697981.1:0-955 GCF_011630105.1 Anneissia japonica
ACAGCATTGTTGTTTTCCAGTATTTTGCCTTTTAATCTATATATATATATATATATATATATATATCAGTGGCGGGCCGCCACTGATGCACGGTAGAGATTGCATCTTTAGATCTCCGATCTTGTTCACAAATTCCCGGACTAGTGCTGTCTCGTAAGAATTTCGTAGGACGCGTTAAGAATGACAAAATACTCTTTGTATCTACTGGAACCGAGCCACATAGCTTGTATTCCACTATTTGCATTCACACCTGGGCTGTGTATATATATTGCCTTGGTTTGGCTCTGTAATCAATAGTGGTCGTGGGACTAGTTTGGGCCCTACCTAAGCTGGTCGAACGTTTCATTTGGGTCTATACCCTAGCTGCACTGATATATATTTATATTCAAATAAGATTTTGTTCTGTTAGGCATAGATAACACATATAACAAATCAAATAGATGACAATGCTCAAATATAAGAACATGATATACCGTACTGTGTATTCGCTTACATTATACTCTCATGAGACTGAACCGACACTTTCTTGACCAGACCCCTAAAGTAGAATAGGATAAATGACCATCATATCGGCCTGTGTTTCAATTTATTGGAAGTTTGATATTTAGCACACAATACTTAGGTCTGCAGTTTTACCATGAAGGTTGTCTTATTTATAACATAGGGAAAAATGTGTTACAATCGTCTTACTCAGTTTATTGTTTGATTAATTTATGCAAATGGTCAGAGGCCTACCGTATTGAACAATAAATTTTCAGTAATTAGAAGGATTTTGATTAAAATACTATAACAATAATAAGTAATGCTGATGATAATGACGATACTGCTACTGCCTTTGGGGAAGCCGCCTGGTGCCATTATCATAATTTTTCATCAAAGTCCTTCTCCGTGCCCCTTCTATTTTAAATTCCTGGATCCGCCACTGACTGCTGTAGTTACCACAATTACAATAACA
>NW_022697982.1:0-548 GCF_011630105.1 Anneissia japonica
ATATTTCGAGTACTTTTCCGAAAAACTTCAAACTTTCAATTGAATAGTGTTTGTTTCAGGCTATCTCACCGTGCCTAACAAAAAAAATTATATTTTGACTCAACTTTTTAACATTGTCAATTTTTGCACAAAAGTGCTTATCTCGCCGAGTTGAGCACTTAGTGCAAATTTTTGGCTTTCCGCCATATTTCGAGTACTTTTCCGAAAAACATCAAACTTTCAATGGAATAGTGTTTGTTTCAGGCTATCTCACCGTGCCTATCAAAAAAAATTACATTTTGACCCAACTTTTTAACATTGTCACTTTTTGCAGAAAAGTGCTTATCTCGCCTAGTTGAGCACTTTGTGCAAATTTTTGACTTTCCGCCATATTTCGAGTACTTTTCCGAAAAACTTCAAACTTTCAATGGAATAGTGTTTTTTTCAGCCTATCTCACTTTGACTAACCCTAACTCTAACCCTAACCCTAACCCCAACCCTAACCCTAACCCTAACTCTAACCCTAACCCTAACCCTAACTCTAACCCTAACACTAACCCTAACCCTAG
>NW_022697983.1:0-753 GCF_011630105.1 Anneissia japonica
GAAGCAAACATAATTCTCGTTTATGAGCATTTTTTGTTGTGAACTAACCTTGTGTAACATGATTACAAGTTAAAAACATTATTATTCTTTCACATTTCCACATCTATTCAAGAAGATGATGATGATAGTGATGATCATGATAAGAATAATTATGATATATATATAGTAACAAAGTTATTGATCGGAAACAATGTGTCTTTAATATATTTTAAGTCTTGCAACCTTGTAGGCCTACGTTTCGACCCTGTAATAATTTCTAATAAGTTGTTCTTGGAACATTAATTAAGTTATGTGGCTGACTAATCAAATGTAGAATTTGTTTTACCTAATACTCAATCGATTACAAATAATGCTTCCTGTGTCACAGGACTTCTATTTAAAAAAAAATTAAAAAAAAAGGTTTAACGGTTAAAAAACAGGTTTAACTGGATTTTAAAAAATTGTTGAATCATAGCTTTATTTAGGACTGAGCTACACTGCACTTCTAAACTATTTGGTAATGGTATGGTTGTAGACTTGTAAAGCGCATAATACTAGATCTCTATGCGCCTACAACAAAAGTCCGAAAGAAGAAGAAATATTATATATTTTTTTTACTGGTTTTGCTGCTTAGTCGAACATTCTACAAGCACACAATTGTTTTAGTATTGCTGCCCTCTGTTGCTTACTCTTTTAGGGGATTTCCCTAAACGTCATATTAAAAAGCACGTTGCTTAGCCAAGTACCTCACTAAGACTTGTCTGCTCTTAATTT
>NW_022697984.1:0-1396 GCF_011630105.1 Anneissia japonica
TTCTACCTTCGAGTTCCAATGAATTAGACCGTGCCTTAAATTTTAGATTTACACCAGTAAAATTAATTTGATCAAGTAAAATAATGTTCGAAGTCTTGTACTCCTTTGTATTTTATATATTCTTTAAGGGATGACATTGATTTTGCCCTTTCATACCATTCTTTAGCGTCATTGTTTTTGTTCTTAATTTTAAATAGCTTTAACCAGTTACGATTCTCAGGTTCTGTACTATAAACATCCAATAGATTACATTTTTGTAATATACTTTTGATCGTATATGGCCATTTCCATTTCATAGTATCTTGTACTTGTAAGATGGCTTTAAACAATAGTTTCGGCCATCTATCCTCATTCATGTATTTTAATCTATTAAAATACGATAACCTAAAGTTGTTCTGAATGGACTGAATAGATTGCCAACCTAGGTCACCATATAAGGCTTCTTTTGCCACATTTCGGGGGCTTTTGAGAATTATTCTGGCCATCTGGTATTGTAAATTTTCTAATTTTTCCATATGGGTTTTGCTGTTGCAAAGCCACACCGAACACGCGTAATTTATAGTTGGTAATCCGATAGCATTCCATAATAATTTTCCATAGAAAATCCTATTGAAGTTATCTTGTTCATTAATGATAGATTTAATATACGCAATGATTATGTTTCCTTTTTTAAATACTTCGTCAAGGTGGTGCGTGTCGGTCAATGAACGAGAGATAATTACGCCTAAATATTTATAGCAATTTGTTTCTGAAATATAGTCATTTCCAAGTTTCCATTTTTTAAGTTGGTTTACTCTTTGTCCTGTGATAAAGACACTTGATTTATCAATGTTAAAACATAACTTAAATTTGTCAGAGAAATCACTTGCTGCGGTGAGTAACATTTTCAAATCATTCTCGTTTTCACCAACAAGTACCACATCGTCAGCCCAAAAGAGGCTACCAATTTTTACGTCATAAATGCATACGCCAAGATTTCTCTCTATAATGATTTTGTTCAATTCGTTTATAAAAAATGCAAAAAGGACTGGTAATAGAGAGCAACCTTGCTTAACACCTTCATTAACAGTGAATAGTTCAGATTCAAGGTCATTGAATGATACCTTACATTTTACATCAGTATATAGGCCTTTGATAATATTTAAGAAGCTACCCTTGATACCAATATGTTTGATTGAATATATAAGTCCATCTCTCCAGACTGTGTCAAAGTGTCAAAAACTTTTTTTGAAGTCCAAGAAGGCCAGATGGGTTTTTTGCCTTCTGCTTGACGGGTAGCTATTATACTTTTCAACACAAATATGTGATCCTCGCAACGTCTACCCTTTCTAAAACCACCTTGCACCTCTGTTAAAAGATCATAGTCTTCAATAAATTTTGACACAGTCTGGGAGAT
>NW_022697985.1:0-728 GCF_011630105.1 Anneissia japonica
TAATGCACTTTTTCGCTTTTCACCTGTAAAGCTGGATTTCCATACAATCGCTACACTGTCACTTCAGTTTGCATAGAATCACTCATCCTATCGGCGACAGTCGCCGGCAGTTGTCGGGAAGGTTGAACGTGGCTCAATTTTGCCGATTGCTTTGCAGACGAATGAGGGTGCATTGCTAGTTGCCCCGATTCGTCTGCAACACAATCGACAAAATTGTACCAGGTTCAACCTTCCCTCCACTGTCGGCGACTGTCGCGATTCTATAGAAATCAACGTCACCAAGGGAACCGGCGATAGCGCGTAGCGATTTCTATGGAAACCAGGCTGTATATAACTTACTCTTGATTTCTAACTATGTCCCCATCGTGAAACTTGGAGTGATCTTCGGCATACATTAGTCGACCCGCGATCAATATTAAGAATGTCACTATTATACCTAAATGAGAAATCTTTCTATGACGCATTGCATCTGTAAATACAAATAGATTTTAACTTTTAACAATATTCTGTGGCCACATCGTGGTAGCAGATAAGAAGCAAAAAGTCAGGCCTGTAGAAAAGTTTTAAGAAATTTAGATTAACATTATTAAAAATCGTTTAGATGTAGAGTGAGCGAAAATGACACCTTCAAGGGAGGAAACGGGAAAATTATTAGGATGTTAAAATAATGCAATAGGGCCTTAAAAATAAAAATGACATTTCAGAAAAATAAATATGTTGTATTCCTG
>NW_022697986.1:0-678 GCF_011630105.1 Anneissia japonica
CGTACGTTCATTTCCACGCACACAGCACATATTAAAGCTGGAAATCAAGTTTTGTTACATACTTTGTGTTCCTGGCACATTATTCATATAAGGAGTCACTTTTTGTGCTATTAACCGTGCTCACGGGCGTCAAGACGTACGTGTACACATGCGGAAATCTTTTAAAATGCTCAAAATTATTCTTTAAAAAAAAAATAATTACAGCATATTATAGCATATTATGACACTTTTCAATCAGCACCGCGTGACCTTAATGAGGGGCAAAGTGCGGCGGAACACCTAATCGTCCTCAGTGACGAGTTCAAATCTAGTTGGTGATCCGCTAACACTAGCGGATCACCTCTTGTTATTGTCAGGATCATCATTGGTGATCCGCTAACGTTAGCGGATCACCTATTGTTATTGTACGAGATCTTTTTTTTATTGGTGATCCGCTAACGTTAGCGGATCACCTATTGTTATTGTCAGGATCATCATCTTCATCTTTTTTTGGTGATCCGCTACACTAGCGGATCACCTCTTGTTATTGTCAGGATCATCATCATCATCTTCTTTTTTTTCTTATTGGTGATCCGCTAACGTTAGCGGATCACCTATTGTTATTGTCAGGATCATCATCTTTTTTTGGTGATCCGCTAACGTTAGCGGATCACCTCTTGTTATTGTCAGAATCTTTCT
>NW_022697987.1:0-1548 GCF_011630105.1 Anneissia japonica
TGTTTACAGTTACTATCTTTTTAAAACTTCAATGTACCCTTGTTTTAATCTTTTACTTAATATTATGTTATATTGTCCTTGATATACCATCTTTAATATTTGTACTGTATACTGCAGTGATTTTTTAAAATATGATTTGATATGATTTGAACGAAGTCATTTCTTGTACCGTAATGAGCTTTCACAACAATGAAAGTTCTGTATTATTATGTACATTACTTGCATTGCTAACTTTAAAACAAAATAAGGTCTTAAGTTCAACTCAACAAGACAAAGCTGTTTTAAAAATCGAATCGATATTCAAATGGCTATTTTACCGACAAAAAATTATTCCAAGTGCCAACCATAAATATAAGTCAATCCACAAACATCAAATAGTTACATGCACACAACAGTAGGCCTACTTTTACATCTTAACTTCATCTTGGCAGTCAGTGCAGTAAATGAAGTACGAGTATTTTACAATTTAAATACTTGTACATCAAACTACAGAAATTGTTTGAATAAAAAGTCAAAGATACGGTAGATTACAACGTACTTCAACAGAAGCCAACAATACAAACAATTAATCAAAAAGGAAATCCAAACCAAGTCTAGGGTGTGTTCTTTGTTGTTGTGCTTAGTATTATGTGTTGTAGATTAACAAAAAACAACCAGTAGAAGAGGACCATTTTGTCATTATAAAACCGAAACCATCAAGCCTATACAAGTCATTGCAAAATCGAGAGTTGTTACAATCTCATTTCTAATGTTATAAAAACAGACTTTCTCTTTTCTTACGTCCCTGGATTTCTTCAGAATCTCAATAGATACTTCGAATCTAGTAACTAAATTCTCTATTAATGTTAATTTGGAAATATGTTGGCCTCTGGCGTACCGTAATTGAAATTAATTCTGGCCCTTTTTATTTAAGCCTACTTGGAAGTGTCAGCACTCGAAAGGTTGCAAGTACGAATAATAATGCTTTGGTTTGGTTGGAAAAAAAGAATTAGTTGTTACCCAGACGGCTGCCATCTTATATTTCTCTTCTAATGTTTCCCTCCTTTAATAAAAATATAAATACGGCATGCATTTTATTCTATCTAATTCCCTGGTTATTAAGTAATTGTTTAAAGGGCCAAACTATATTTAGAATTGAGCTCACAGGCCAAAGATAATTATCTGAGTCATGAAGCATATCGTTATATATAGGCCTACATATATTCAGTTTACACTATAGTCGTTTTTGTCACAAGATAAAGAAACGGTAAGATAATATAATTTTAATCATGATAGTTATATCATGGACCTTATTAATAGGTCCATGGTTATAACATGGAAGTTCTAACTTCTTTCTGAGTGGTTAAACAAGTTAAATAGTAGGCCCTATACCTGTTATGCTACCAACGACCGGATTTTGAAATAAAAATACGTGTAATAATCGTATAAGAGAATCAATAATGGGAACTGAGCGCAAAAGTACTGTAGAAGAACAGACGTGGTAATAATAAAATCATCAAGTGCTTCCTTTTGCCGCTCCTTGCCCGAGTATTAGCTGATGCAGGCATA
>NW_022697988.1:0-951 GCF_011630105.1 Anneissia japonica
CAGTCTACGTCAACAGAACAGTCAACAGAAAAATCAACAAAACCAGATCAGTCAACAATAATTTCAACAACTACACAACAGTCAACTACAGTTGAGTCAACATCTATAGACGAGTCAACGACAAGCATGTCAACAACACAGCAATTTTCTACAGACAAGTCGACTACACAACAATCAACTTCAAAAGAGTCGACAACAGGAGATTTAACAACAAATGAAGAGTTAACTACTATTCCATCTACTACAAAACAATCAACAACAGAGGACTCGACTACAGGAGACGAGTCAACCACAGGCGCGTCAACAACACAAGAATTGACTACAGCCGAATTAACTACACAACAATCTACATCAACGGAACAATCTACAGAACAATCAACAACACCAGATCAGTCGACGACAATTCACTCAACTACACAACAGTCAACTACAGTTGAGTCAACAACTATAGACGAGTCAACGACAAGCATGTCAACAACACAACAATTTTCTACAGACAAGTCGACTACACAACAATCAACTTCAAAAGAGTCGACAACAGAAGATTTAACAACAAAAGACGAGTTAACTACTATTCCATCAACTACAAAACAATCAACAACAGAGGACTCGACTACAGGAGACGGGTCAACCACAGATGCGTCAACAACACAAGAATCAACTACAGGCGGAGCTACTACACAACAGTCTACGTCAACAGAACAGTCAACAGAACAATCAACAACAGCAGACCAATTGACGACAATTGCGTCAACTACAAAACAAT
Source organism: Anneissia japonica (assembly GCF_011630105.1). NCBI lineage: Eukaryota > Metazoa > Echinodermata > Crinoidea > Comatulida > Comatulidae > Anneissia > Anneissia japonica. Next base: position 767 of record NW_022697988.1, read on the forward strand.
TAACAACAGAGGACTCGACTGCATTAGACGGGCCAACCACAGGCACGTCAACAACACAAGAATTGACTACAGGTGCATCAACTACACAACAGTCTACGTCAACAGAACAGTCAACAGAAAAATCAACAACACCAGACCAGTCAACAACAATTTCCTCAACTACACAACAGTCAACTACAGTTGAG
>NW_022697989.1:0-508 GCF_011630105.1 Anneissia japonica
GATTATAAAACATATTATCCTTTTCCGCAATGTAATATAATTAGGCCCCATAAAAAAAATTATTAATTTCACCCTATCAATGAATAAAAACTGATAAGATGTTCACAAGTAAATTAATGGTTAGGGACACATATAAAAAGATAATAAGAATGGAATCAAATTTATATTAAAGAAATATTTGTTGTTGTATCAGTAAACATATCTGCAAGAAATTCTGAGCTTTTCAAGTGAAAAAAGATATAAAAATATATGTTGATTGAAAAAGAAAAAAAAATCTGAATTTTCCCAAAAGTGATGAGGGGGTGGGGTGATAAACTAATATTTTTTTATGGGGCCTTACAGTGTACGGATGATAGAATTGAAAAAGTACACCCAGAAAAGAAATTTTACAAATAGAGGGTCTACTCACAGTCTCTGTAACATGGATTTGGTGAGGTCCGAAATTTTGTGGGTATACTGTACTACTTGGTGAGGTCCGAAATTTTGTGGGTATACTGTACTACCGGAA
>NW_022697990.1:0-985 GCF_011630105.1 Anneissia japonica
AACGATCTATCTTAAATTTTCTTTCTTGAATTTGGGACTATGTGTTATAACTTAGAAGGCAAAGGAGAGCAAGCACAAGCTTTAACATTAAAAAATTCTATTTTAGTCGGAATTGATCAAAGCTCCCTAAATTGTGCAATTTTTAGAGGAAATTGAACTACCTCAACAAAATATGCGATTTAAAATTGGAGATTTTCAGGCACTTTCCCGGGTGAAAAAGGCATTCAATGGGGAAAGATTTTCCACAGATGTATATTTTCCCCTTGACCCCCGGTGGTTACGTACGCCACTGCGGAGAATACCTGGCGGCTTAGATCAAATGCGATATGGACAGATTTTGAAGTGGAGAAGGGGTTGCAGGCCGGGGTATTGTGATATCTGTTCATTATATCTTCCTTTTTATTCTTGTCCTTATTTTTCTCTTCTCTTTTTCTTTTCCTTTCTTTTTCTTTCCCCTTCTTTCTCTTTCCCTCCCTCTTCCCTCTTCTTACCCAGCATGGCACGACGGCTTGTCAGCCCGGTAAAAACCGTCAGGGGGATAGTCTGCCCCCCGGGCCCCCGCCTGTTTATGCCCCCACTGCTTATAAGATGAATGGGAATATGAATCATGCAGATCTGGAATCAAATCTAGGTGGTGGGGTCAACATTCCTCCCCCGGGAAAATTTTGATTTATAGATGGCGGGAAATGACCTTTCTCGACTTTTGAGCTAGGTGTCTAATGACATTGTTCTTCAAAATTCAAGGTTTTCCCCCTCATGAAAACGGTAAGGTAAACTTTCTCATTACAGTAAATAGGCCTGTTATGTGTGTATAAATACATTTTAAAAAAATTGAGTAGTTGCATACGATTTTTTCCATGAGATGAATCCCAAAAAGAAAGGAGGGTTCTTCCCCAGGAAAATTTTGATTCCTAGAAGGCGGGAATTGAGCTTTCCCGACATTTGAAGTGTGTTTTAATGAATTTTATGTTCTTCAAAATTCGAA
>NW_022697991.1:0-1059 GCF_011630105.1 Anneissia japonica
AAGTCGTAGATGACAGCGGAAAATTTATTGGAAACGATCAGGAAACTGCTAGGGCCATTGGTAAATATTTTAAAAGTAAATTCTTCAACATAAATGGTCCGATCATCGCACCATTCGAAGGACAAGGAAGGCCTCTTATAAATGAATAACAAAATCCGGAGTTTACAAAAGTTTGAAAAAACAAAACAATAATCGCTCAGCTGGAGAAGATGAATTAAAGGGTGAACTATAAAAATATGGTGCAGATGTTCTGTCGCCTATTATAGTAAACATTTTCAATAATATTTTCATAATGCTTGAACCTATTGATATAAATAAAGGTATCCTCGTCGCATTACAAAAACCTGGTAAGGAAAAGGGTCTGATGAAAAATCTCAGACCAGTCATATTACTCAACACCATCAGAAAATGCATGTCACTGATTGTGCTAGAAAGAATCCACCACAAAATTGACAGCTAGGCCTACCTACCAACAAGTCAAAGTGGATTCCGACCGACGCAGCACAAGCGACGTAGTTCTGACTTATAAATGGATGATTGCCAAAGCATCAAGATACAATCTTGAATTCCACATCACTGGGATTGATATGACGAGTGCATTCGATACCATTACCAGGGACACACTTTTACAAATACTGAATGGGATTATTAATGAAGACGAACTTCGGATAATAAGATTTTTGCTAAGCCATAAACAGGGCTCAACTTAAACTTACGAAGGACTTTAGACAACGTATATTTTGACACGAATACTGGAGTACCACAAGGGGACAGTCTTAGCCCAGTGCTCTTCACGGTGTACCTTGAACACGCCTTAAGGGGAATTAGGGGGAGAAGTAATGATCATATTCCAAATGAGATCTCGTATGCGGATGATGTCGATTTCATCAGCCTAAACGAGAAGGCTAATGTAGACCTTATTGGAGCTCACCTAATTTCGTTTAATCTTAAACAAAGATAAAACAGAATACACAGTAATTAAACGAGAAGAACTGGTCAAAGAGAACTGGAGACTAACAACAAAGTTAGGGTCCCTTCTTGGAGACAAAGAAGATATCA
>NW_022697992.1:0-917 GCF_011630105.1 Anneissia japonica
GCAGACCGCTCGCAGCCCGTACAAATCGTTCCAATCTCACAGTCTCCATCGTGAATGAACAGGGGGGGTTATTTATTTGGCCTTTTTATATTTGTAAAAAAAAACCAAAACCAAAACCAAAACCAAAACAGAATGTGACAACACTTTTTTTTTTTTTTCAAAACATTTATTTTAATTCACATTGATGAAATTGACATGAGAGTTTGACTTCGATTAATCTGCTCGGTCGATAGGTTAGTCCACGAAAACGAATTGAACGTGGTGCCGCAACTTGCGAACTCTCTGTCTTGAATTCGAATCACGACTCCGACGGCGGTGCATCCCTCGCTCCTGTTGCCTGCCACTATCAGTGCCGGTACCACGCAGGAGATCGCAACATTTTCGTCCAGACTTTTCTTTTTCTGTCCTTTCAGCTTTATGACGAATTTACCGTCGCCGGACGTGTGATCGACGTAAATGTTGATCGTGAACTCGTTCTCTGCATCGTCGACGGTGAAGATTGTGGGATCGAATGATGATGATGATGATGATGATACCCAGTCTTTCTGTTCCGAAGCGGTTTCCACGTGAATTTTGTATCCGCCTTGAAAGTCTTCGATCCAGAGTACCTTTCGTGTCCGGCTCATGTCGGTGTCTGTACTCAGAGATGGAAAACTTTTCAATTTACGAGATCCGTCGTAGTCGTCGCAACGTCACAACGCCGTCTCCGCGTTTGCAACCGGCAAGATGGCACCGCTTCGACCGATCTGCTCGGCCGTCAAATTACTCCAAGACAATAAACCGAATAACCCACCGCATTCGGCCTCCAGGCTGTTTTGGAGTCGAATCGTAACTCCGACGGCCGTGTCCCCTGCGCTCCTGTTTCCCCCAAATCTCTGTTCCGGTACCACGCACGTGATCACCAGATCTTCGTCCAG
>NW_022697993.1:0-1359 GCF_011630105.1 Anneissia japonica
ATCCGGCGGGGGATAGTTTCACCTGTGTATATATATAATAATAATCGGGATAATAATACACTACAGCCAACCATACAAATTTGTTTCGGTTCTTTTTATGTTACTGATTGTCTTGAGTGAGTACAGTATGATACAACTTCTAAAGTGCTATAAGCCATACAGTACTTCTTATCTCTTAAAAATTATTGTAATTACTTCATTGGGCCTACTGGTTTCTTTGGAGTTTGTATCATGCTAGTGTAGGCTCTTGTTAATTTACCAGTACTGTAGTACTAAACTAGTAGTTTTTGTTTTTTGTTTTTTTATCTTTGCCTAACTCAAAAAATTACCCCTTTAATATTTACCGTACATTTTTTAAAAATGTATGGCCTCTCAAATCAATTAAATAACACCTGTAAATGTCTAGAATGCTGGAGCTACCGGGGGCTTCGCCCCCTGGACCCCCACCGCGCCTTTTCCCCATGGATCCCACCGGGGGCCCGTGGCGACACCCTGGCCCCCAGCCAATGGTGCTCGCCTCGCTCGCAAGTGCCCTTTTAGTATCAAAAAGAACCTCCCTATAAAAATCCTGGCTACGGGCTTGTGTACGTCAAATATAAGCCAGTAAAGTAGTTCTTTAATACGATAGAATCATTTAGTTGACTCATATTAATAATCAGTGCTAATGAATGTTCATGACGACACAATGATATACATTATTCCATCAACACCGGCGAACTATTAATGAGGAAGTCTAAACGTTTAGTTGACCGCACTAATTCAGTATGTACTGCCGTGTGTCTGAAATCACTGTAGAAAATGCGAAAAAAAAAAAAAAAAAAAAAAAAAAAAAAAAAAAAAAAAAAAAAAAACTTAAAAAGCTAATTTTAAACATGACATTCTTCATTTAAATATATCAATTAGGAGCTTACAGATTAATTTTATAGAACATTAATTCACATTCGCGGTCTGAACATTGTCCTTGACATCGAAGTTCAAATAGCTATAAATTATTGAAGGCAAGTTGTATTAACATCGCTCCGTTGCCATAGCCCACTAACCTGGGGATGTTGCATGAATGTATAAAATGAAATAAACGTAAATCTAGCCCATGTCAATCTGTGGAGACGATATTTTATAGAATCACATTCGTGGTCTGAACATTGTCCTTGGCATCGAAGTTCAAATAATTAGAAATTGTTAAAAGCCAGGCACGTTAATCATTGCCTCATACAGGAAACCCCATTTACCGCTTCCTCTGCCAAACACTCGATAGCTCGGGATGGCAGACCAAGGCCTACACAAATGGTACTCAGTACAGTACTCACATTTTTCAAAACATCAGTAGCGTATCTAGGGGAGGGCGCACTCTCCCAAAAA
>NW_022697994.1:0-800 GCF_011630105.1 Anneissia japonica
TAATTTTTTGACAGGATTTCTTATTGTATACCGTGGTACAGTATGTGTTTATTTAAATTAAAAATTATGAAAAAATTGTGGGTTACCCCCACAAAAGTTAAAAAAAAAAAGTGGTGACATGGTCAGATAATTATGGTCATAAATAGGTCATTTAAGATCAATATTGTATGACATCTTAATAATACATCTTCTCAGATTGTTATTAAATAATCAGAACAGTGGCAAGATTCTACTAGTGAAATATCTTATATACAGTATGTATATAAGTATACAGACTATGCTATATATAAATTAAAATACTTTGCTGTGTAGTAGTATATAAATACAATACTAGTTAAAAGACAGAATAATAATATTGTTGTAATATATAAATATGTATCTCGACCACAGGTCTCTGTGGTTGAGTTGGTAAGACCTTCGCACGTTAAGAAAAAGGTGCTGAGTTCGAGTCCTGGTAGAGGCAAGGTTTCCTTTTCATTCGGATCAGATTTTCTTCTTCTGTTGCATTTAAATTGTACATTATTATTAACAAAATGGGTTTATCCCATTGGTCTATTAAATTAAATATGTATATAAATTAAAATTATTTTCTATTATTTGGTTTTATACTATATATGCGCCTAAATATGATGTCATGTAGACGTTCAGCCCTCATAGTCAGCTAATTTAAAATTAATTTAAATATTGTTAATCCGTCATAAAAAAATATATATTATAATGTCAACTGAATATATATATATGTATATATATATATATATATATATATATAAACATTGTCAATAGGTAAATGATAAAAGCAA
>NW_022697995.1:0-1132 GCF_011630105.1 Anneissia japonica
ATTGTTTACCATTTGCAAAACAAATGTGCATTAAATGGTGCGAAAATGTCAAGTAGCCAACTGCCAAGAGATCAGAGAGATCAGTGTTACGTACGTAATTTCTCGCCGGTCCTCTGACCCAGATTCAATTTCAAATGCAAACAAACTTGGTGACAGAGTACCATGGGAGGTGGGCATTTGTGATATCTATGTTCAGACACAATTCTTCTATAAAAATTATCTATAATTAACATGATCACCTGAGCAGAATCTGGCCTTAAGGAGACATAAGCATGTTAAATATGTTATCTTGTTTAAAAATAAAACTGAACTGCAGAATTAGCGTCTTAAAAGTTAGATTAAGTAATAATTATATTGTCGGTTTTTTTGTTTCCATGTTTACGTTAAGCACATAGAATTCCCTACAATATGCGTTCTACTATATGTCGTTGACGATTATCATATTATTAAATATCATTATATAAATGTGTAGGCCTGTATGTTACTATTCTTTATCATTATATCAGCATCATCAATATCATTTTAGATATTATCTTGAGGTACAAATTGTTACAGCAAAATCCTCTCTAAATTGAATTTATTCCTAAGCTATATATTGTATTATTTTGTTCAAATGTTAAAAACCAGTGGACTTTTTCCTACAATACTTTTCACATTGTTATAATTATTGCTGTTAAGTTGTATATTTATCCTATTTTATAATTAAACACAGTTGGCCTATATTTTTTAATTACTATTAAATTTAAGCTAGATACCGGGTCATTTCTTTCTTCCAAATCTTGTGAAAACAACCAAATGAGTACTCCTGGCATCAAAATAAACTGCTTCTCTAAATGTTATAATATACAAAAGTATCCAGGACATTAGGATGCACTAGCTTGCTGTACACAATAAAGACAATAGATTAGTCATGCATAATACATTAAGGCCAAATAACTTACTTAATGCAGACACATTACAGCCTAATTACGAGCATTTGACAAACACAACAAACAAAAGGTAAACAATTTGCTTTTTAACTTCCAGCGTTGGGAGTTACTGTAATATGATTGGCTCATAATCTGACAGACATCTCAAAAAGATTTATAAACTTCATAGCAAGTGACAGATACAGTGAAGTCTGATCATACAA
>NW_022697996.1:0-1161 GCF_011630105.1 Anneissia japonica
TGTGAATTTATTTGTTTGTTCATGCATTAGCATTTCGCTTCAGTGTAAACAGTAGATCGAACTGTTTCTACTTTTTAAGAAGCGAAAAAATGCGCAACCAATAAATTCGCCTAGGGGAAAACAAGCTTAACGCTTTCCTTTCATCGACAGTAAACCAAAAGCGAAAGAAATGAATCAAAACACCAATTGAATCAGTCAAGCACATAGTTACAATGAAGCTGAACTCTATTGCCAACAAAATGTATTATAACTGTTGTAAATTACACAAAAACCTGCCATATGTAAAGCAATATTTATACCAATGACACAATAAGATACTGTGCCTTTAGGCACATAATTTTACTGACTCACAATTAAGAGGAAACACAGCAATGGTGAATAGGTGTTATACAAAGGACTACAATATCTTAATAAAAACTTGGCACCGATGAGATAATGGGCTATTTGTTAAGTACCGCATGTTGTATAAATTATACTTCAAAAGTATTTCAACCCCATCAAAGAAAAAAAAATTTAAGGATATGAAATTTGAACGGAAAGTTCTATCAGGTGCTTTGTGTAAATCGTGTATACTTTTTACTGGGCAATTCATTATTTGCTGAAAATAAAAAAAGAAATCCTAATATGGATCTAAATCGATAAATGGCAGACTTGTAGGTCAGGTTCACACGAGAGCTAATCGTTTAGTATTTAATACATAGGCTATTTTTTCTGTAATGTCAGTTTTGGTTATATTTTGTGTTATTTTACTGTATGTACTAATTATATTGTGACTGTTATAAAAGGCAAAAAAAAAAAGAAATAAAAAAATAATCAGGGAGCTGCTGCGTTTTCTGTATGCTTCATCTGCCTCCTATCAAGTAACTGATGACTTGTGCTCGCAGTTGTTTATTTCGCAACGGTATAAATTGCATGAAGAAATTAATCGTAGAAAAAACACTTTGTCCATGGCCAGACTATCAAATTTTATGCGAAAAAAAAAAACAACTGTTGTATGCCCATATAAAGTCATGATTTGCCAATATATGGTCATGGTCTAATGTCATCATGACCATATTTAGGCATGTCGCATGATTTTGGGCTTAAAGTGAGCTCACTTCGACTAATATCGAAGACATAGTGACCAGACCTAGCATAATTATGCTTTTTGGCATAGGAATA
>NW_022697997.1:0-722 GCF_011630105.1 Anneissia japonica
ACTCGTCACTGAGGACGAATTCGGTGATCCGCCGTACTTTGACCCTCAGGAAGCGCGCGCGGTGCAGATTGAAAAGTTTCATAATATGCTAACATATGCTGTAATTAGTTTAAAAAAAAAGAATAGTTTTGAGCGTTTTAAAAGAATTACGCATGCGTACACGCACGTCTTGACGCCCGTGAGCACGGAAATGTCACAAAGGGTGACTCCTGACTGTCAGGAACACAAAATATGTAACAACGCGTAATTTCCAGCTTTAGTATGTGCTGTGTGCGTGGAAATGAAGGTACGGCGGGTAAATTATGGAAAGTTTTGAAATGCCGAAAATGACCCGAAACGTTCTTTAAACTATCTGAATAGTAATATGGAGAATTTTCAAATTTTACAGACACGCACGTCACCATGTGTGCGTGTACAGTAATAGCACACGAAATTAAACATTGTCAAGTGTATTTAAAACCGCCTGTTAGTCGGTAATGCCACACGAACTTTCCCTTCATATAACCTATATATATTTGTCTGATAGCGTCGAAATACAGTCTGCCGCCCTCACTCTGTTCTATTTGTGTACATCTTTTAAGAATGAGAGATAAAAAAGCTCCAAAAATTCATTCTTTTTGACCATGATGGCGTGATCAAAATGAAAAATAAAGAGAAACGTCCGAAAGAGAATTGATTTAGCTATAACATACTCACAGGTGGGAGACAATCAATCAAGATAA
>NW_022697998.1:0-985 GCF_011630105.1 Anneissia japonica
ACAACGACAGGGGCTGAAATGAACCATAGTTTCGGGGTAACCTCCTACTCTTCCAAAAGATGCAATGGGTTCTTTAAAGTGCACACGAGCCAGATGTATACACTGGACCTCCATTTTAAGTCCTTATCCGAGAAGACTTGGTTCTACCACCCGAACCATGTGCGAGGAGCGGCTAGAACCAGCGTCGATGTTAAGGCTGTAGCTTGCGGCGCCCCTGCCTTACCGCTTGGCCACTTCATTTAATGCTGGTCTCCCTCCAATTAAAGACCACTTTTGGGATCAGGGTTTCCATGGTTTTAAGCAGCTTTGGTCTCTAATTAGAATAATAAAGATAAAAGACATTTGTTAATGTGGGACCAAAGAAGTGTTCTTTAATTGGATATGGTCTTTAATTAGTTTATAATGTTGATCTAAATGATGCTGATTTTGATTATCAGATTTCAAAACTTCAACAAGAGATAGATCGTGAAGCAGAGAAGCGGGCCCACCTTGCCCAGGACCAGCACAATGCCAAACAGGCCAATCACGAAGCCAGCGTTGCCGGTAAGATCCTAAAAAGCGAACAACGAATGGAGGACTTAAGACTTCTTATGATTCATTATTGTGCCGGTATGCAGCACTGCAATGAAGCAAAATCCAAAGATTGAGGTCCCTGATAATAACGTATACCGCAACCACATTTGTTGGTTACCTTACCTTGGTTAATTAGAGACCAACACCAGTTTTGTCCTGGTAAAGAGGGTAGCATAACATAATGACTTTTCTTCCATTTTCTTGAAGCCTACTCAACTGTATCAGCTGCTACATGTGCCCTAAATCAGCATGACCTTAGTTTCTTAAATCCATTGAGATATCAACCAAACACAATGTGCCCTTAATCAGCATTACTATTCTAAACCTATCAATATCATCCAATAGGGAATGTGCCCTGAATCAGTATAATTCTTAGTGTGATTTTAAATGTTATCCAAGTTTTAATTTAATG
>NW_022697999.1:0-766 GCF_011630105.1 Anneissia japonica
TCTATACTTTAAAAACTTTGGAATAATCAGTTAGGACCAATCGGCCAGCTGAGTTAGGTTTATCAGTACCCTTTAAAAAATAGTGTAGGAGATCAATAAGATAATGCGTGGTTGACAGACCCTTAATGCAACCATACTGTGAGGTGTCAAGCTTTCTACCAATTTCACCAATAAGTAGTTTACAAATTGTACCATCAGAAATGTTTGCAAACTGAGATTTAAGTGACACTGGTCGAAGCTTGTCATAATGGGATATTCTTTAGGAATAGGACACACAATGGCATCCTTCCAAGGTTGCTGAACACAGCCCTCCCTAAAAGAGGTATTAATAAGGTCAACTAATGGTTCCGTAAGTTCACAAGCAAATAGTTTAATAATTTTATTTGGCACGTTATCTGGGCCTGCGGCTTTCAGAATTTTAACTCTTTTAAGTTCATTTGTAAACTTGAGGAACTTTATTAGCAGAAGACTAGTAATTCACTCAACTGAAGGGCTCCTTGGTTTGACATACTTTTGAGAATACTGAGTTTATGTATTGTGCAATTGAACTATGGTCCGATGGGTCAATGTCAGGAATACTGAGGAGCCAATTTAAGGCGATTCGCAATCACTTGAATTCCACAATGCCATTGAGCATGGCTGTTTAGTTGGAGTCCAAGCAGAAGTACTAGAATATGATTATCGGAAAGTAGTGACGGATACAATTTTTATCTATCGGTCAAATATGGCTATTTTACGAAGGCCATTTTAACCGTGCCCAGAGCTA
>NW_022698000.1:0-2533 GCF_011630105.1 Anneissia japonica
TTTCAATGGTCAGTCCTGTCAATTAACTCAGCTTCATTATTGGAATTACCCATTGCGTTCAGTCAACCTTGTTCAAACTGAACTTCAATATTGGAGTTAAATAAAAATAGGGTTTATGTGATATGTAATTGTCTATAATAGATATGCATAGATGAAATAGTCAAATAGAATAAGTAAATGAATAAACAAATAACAAATCACATCAGACATACTTGCATATTGTTTATTTGTTTGATTGCCAGTGGTTGTGGTAGGGTCTCTGCATTTGATTGTGGTCAACATTGTAGTAAATCTGTACATTAAGATTCTTGGTTGTGGTAGGCTACAGTGCGTAGCCCCTGTATTTATTCTCCCTTGTGGTTAGTTATATGGTACAGCATCCGAATTCTGTACATTGATATTCTCCATTGCCATTGGTTGTGGTATATTGGTAGCCTCTGTATTGAATTTCCATTGTGGTTGGTTGTGGTACAGTGGAGCCTCTGTATTGATTCTCCATTGTGGTTGGTTGTGGTACAGTGGAACCTCTGTATTGATTCTCCATTGTGGTTGGTTGAGGTACAGTGGAGCCTCTGTATTGATTCTCCATTGTGGTTGGTTGTGGTACAGTGGTAGCCTCTGTATTGATTTTCCGTTTTGGTTGGTTGTACAGTGGTAGCCTCTGTATTGATTTTCCGTTGTGGTTGGTTGTACAGTGGTGGCGGCCTCTGTATTGATTTTCTGTTGTGGTTGGTTGTGGTACAGTGGAGCCTCTGTATTGATTTTCTCCATTGTGGTGTATTGATTTTCTCCATTGTGGTTGGTTGTGCAGTGGTAGCCTCTGTTTTGATTTTCCGTTGTGGTTGGTTGTACAGTGGTAGCCTCTGTATTGATTTTTCGTTGTGGTTGGTTGTGGTACAGTGGAGCCTCTGTATTGATTTTCCGTTGTGGTTGGTTGTACAGTGGTGCCTCTGTATTGATTTTCCGTTGTGGTTGGTTGTACAGTGGTAGCCTCTGTATTGATTCTTTGTTGCATTCTGGACATACGTACACTTTCAATACATTTGTACTGGTTTCCCAAGAAGTCCAGATCTTAGTAAAAGCATGTTATAATATCATATATACAAATCAAAATTGGTGATTAGACACCCTTCTAAGTACTTTATGGTGTCACTTTAAGTGTTGGAGTTACTGCAGTTAGTGAAGTTTTAGAGAGCGTTTTTCAGGTCTCGGGTCTAGAAATATTGCTCCTATCACTTTACCTTCATTCATGTTATTGAGGATGAATCCAGAACATCAATTAGAGCTGTATTTGTAGAATGGTGACTTCTGAAACCTGTTTGGCCAGGACTTTCGTAATAAAGTATTAGTACAATTGATTGTGGACCGCTCATTTTAATAATAATAAGTAAATTCTTTTATGGAGCATTCCGCAAAAAAGGCTTTCGTCATGTGAATTCTGCGTTGTTAAAAAGAAGTTCACCAATTTTATATGCTGTAGTTTGAGAACTGATTTGCATACTCAGTTACATAAAACTGAAAGGTCCACTGAATAATTTTAGATAAGATAGTATAATACATACTCCAAGTATCGAAATGCACGGCATCGTGTCGGGATTCAATATTTTGAAATTAATTATGTCATCATTAGGAACGACATAATTAATGTTGAAATATTGAATCCCGACAAGATGGCGTGCATTTCGATACTTGGAGTTATACTATCTTTTCAGTTACATAATATCCTGCTTTTGAAATTATGGATCTTGTGCATGTTTGTAGACGCTTTAACATAAATTTGTGATGATGTGCCAGGTGTATCGGTCCATCCATTTTTCATCTGTTGTTAACAGTTTACAAGCTTTAAGAAGGCCTGCCTAGAGTAGGTCTAATCGTTCAATCTACTTCCTACTGTTTAAACTGCACATTATGCATATTTCTCAGTTTTTCTCCATTCTCGGATGTTCTATGTCTTCTTCATTTCATAATAGATCTACAATTACTTCTTTGTCTACCTGGGCCAATTGATATTATTTTTATATAATAAAAACATGCAAAAGATTTGTAATTTAAAAAATGGGATATGTACCTGGTTATGATAAATCAGGTCTCAAAGTATATAAAATCGGTAAACTTCTCCTTTAATTATTTGTAACTATTGGCAGTGCAGAGATTGGTCGATAATTACTATAATCTGATTTACTCAATTAAGCAAGTGAGGTTCATAAATTGGTGCAGAAAGTTTTAGTAGTCCAACATGAATTCCATTTATACCTGTTGATTTAATGCATGTTGTTAATCAGATAACTACTGAAAATACCATGCTACTGTCATTTATTAGAATGGTTTGAAACGCTGCAGTTTTGAAGTAGGTATAATGACTAAAATACCATGGTACTGTCAATAAAGGAATATTAGAAATCATTAGCATTAGAAGTTTTGCATATAAGTTATAAGTTTGACAGCTCTTATGTCTAAACACTTATACAGGAAACCGATTGATTTAAAAACATGGTAGTATGAAAATGCTTATCGCATTATAAGTTTCAGCTGG
>NW_022698001.1:0-216 GCF_011630105.1 Anneissia japonica
AGAAGCTGCATAGGCAGAGTGATAGGATATAAAATCAAAAGCAACATGGTTGTAATCTGCCTCAGTAGAAATTTATTTGATACGACATGTTTCGGGCATAGCCCATCATCAGGTATGAAAAGCTGTGACAAGAATAGATAAATAAGTAGCAGTACATTAACAAAAGTATAACGTGATCATCCAATCAAAAAACAGATAATAAGCAGTCAACCAAGC
>NW_022698001.1:249-946 GCF_011630105.1 Anneissia japonica
CAATAGAACAATGGGGCAGGCACCTAAATAAAGTCAAAATGGACACACCTAGAGAGCCTAAACCAAGTATTACATGGCATAAGAAGTACTGAACAATGTAGTGAAACCAAGCGTAGATTGGGAGATAGATTTGTGGAACGTTCTATAAAACTTAAAACACCTGGACTCCCAGTTGCTGCTCATTTCTCTAATAACCATACACTTTCTGATATAATAGTCACCGGTGTTAAGATTTGTAACAGTTCAGAAATATCTCGTAAGAAATTAGGGCAACGAATTATTTATAAACTTGGTACTCTCACACCTAATGGTATGAACGCATCATTTAAGTCTTTTAGGTAATTATCCATGGGTACTCTGTATTAGATATTACTCGCATTATTTGTTCTACGGCTGTTTTATTCATGATTTTTTGTTATATTGTATTTATTACTCTATAATATGTAATTCTTGGTTTTCGTTCTCGAAGGCGAGTCCTTTTTTGCTCTTTTTTTTCAGAGGGTTTAATACTTATTATCCGAGGGAATATTTTTTAGATGTAACTCGCATTTTTGGTTACTATGCCTGTTTTATTCGTATGATTTTATACTACATTGTTCAGTACTTCTTATGCCATGTAATACTTGGTTTAAGCTCTCTAGGTGTGTCCATTTTGACTTTATTTAGGTGCCTGCCCCATTGTTCTATTGTATTGTTT
>NW_022698002.1:0-853 GCF_011630105.1 Anneissia japonica
TTTTATTTAATTGAAGGCTAGTTGAGCTAAGCATAGTTTGTCTGATTTGCCAGCCTATATGCCTAAGTAGGTTCAGGCGCGGATCCAGCGGGGGCCACGGGGGCCCGTTCCCCCACCCTGTCAGTCACGCCGAAAAATATAAAAATATTGAGAAGAGTTAAAGGGAAGAAAGAAAGAGGGAAAAAACGAAGTGTACCCATGAGTTCAGTGACAGATCCAGCAGAGGGCGAAAGGAGAGCTAGATTATTTTACCACTCACTAGTTTTGAAATTTCCATTGATTGTCAACGAACACAACGCTATTATCCCCGATGCATCAATCAGGATGTAAACAGGCCAAAAGGCGGAGACCTAAAGACAGAGTTTTTTTAGCCGGAATGTAGTACACAGCTATAGAACAGCTATCCATGCTTAGCATGGAGTAACGCCTACGCGTTCTCGTGCTAAAATCCGCAGGCCACCGACCCTTCATACCTTAATGATTTAAAAAAAAACAATCACGATTCTCTGTACTATCTACTAAACATTTAACGAATGAACTTCCTTGTGTTGTGGTCATATTAGACTGTTATATTCTTAAAGAAGACCATTCAGCAAACAACATAAAACAAAATTCCCACGTCGAAACATGCATAAAACGTACAATTTCCTGAAATTTGGAAATAGAGCGGACTTCCTTATGATTTTTCCTTATGTTGTGGTCATATTAGAATATAATATCACTAAAGACCATTCAACAAACAACATGAAACATAGGGCCTATATCAAACTTTTAGGTTAAAATTTCCACTTCCGAGCATGCATATAACGTAATTTTTTAGATATATATTTTCATGACAGTCGAGATGTACTGA
>NW_022698003.1:0-775 GCF_011630105.1 Anneissia japonica
ATGACCAGACCATCAAACCTTTTGTCTCTTTTCACATGATTAAATTTTCTGGGCTCCCGGTCTAACACCTTTTCAGTTTTGCTTAGTTAACGATTAAATGATTACAACACTACTTTAGAATATCATCATAATCATCAATAATATAATGATGTTTATAATTTAAGACTCCACAAAAACACGTAAACTGGACCTTTTTCAGTATGTGGTTTTTTGCAACCTTACGAAAACGAATACGAATACGTCATCTTCATTATCGTAATTTGTGCCTAAAACACACTACAAAATACATATACGAGCTGAATATAATTGTTTATTCGTGAACGGTATGAATGGACTACATTATAACAGATATGCTACTTGATAGGAGATGGGTGGACTAAATATTTGATGACGTATCCGTATTTGTTTACGTTTTCGTAAGCTTGCGAAACATAACTCACTATTGTCATTGACTGTACTTCCTGGCTATTTTAGTATGATTACGTTATCTTAGACATTGATTTAAGCAGAAACGTCTTTCGAACACACTGACATTATTATTTCCGATGGCTGTCATTCAGCTCCATGTGACCTAAAAAGTGTCTTGTTACTTAATCGATTGCTCAATAATTTCTACGCGATATAACCTTTGTATTGTGTATTCTTCGTACCATTAATTTGTCAAGTATAGCATCTACTATGCCTTAGTTTGCATAGTAGTTTTATTGGCGCGATCGAAACGTAACGTAACCGAGAACATACATGTCACTACAATAATTTTTACTAAGAACATAAC
>NW_022698004.1:0-716 GCF_011630105.1 Anneissia japonica
AACTTACTATTGAGAACAGATTGTTCAAAACCCCATACCCTTTTTGTGAAAATAAATTTACACACAAATTACTGCACATATTAACACAAAGCGCAATAACATATTTTGTTGTGCAGTACTATAATATAGTGTGAATATATTGAATTTTCTACTTACAAAGTGCAATAGCAATTTTTACAAAAATAACTGTCAGTATTAAGCTAATTGCATACCTTTAATTTCGATTCCTGATGATGTCATAATTAATATAAAAGTATTGAATCCCTAAACTTTGAGTAAGTATTATTTTATCTGTATCCGAGATTAATCAGTGGACCTTTCGGTTTAATTTGGATTCTTGTATTTTTAAAGGTTTATTTTGTTCATTAAAAATATAACATGTAGAACATAATGTTTGTGTCTATTTGTAAACTGAAGTGTAAGAAGAATGATGATTGTAAATGATACTGGCTATTTTCACAGATGAATATTGGATCATTGTTTACATTTATTTATATTTTAAATTTTCTTTATTTTAGAGCCATCCTAATTATTGCAATCAGAATATAAAATGTTATTCAATGCAAGCCTGTATTTATTATATATTAGCTGAATAAAAATAATATATATATATTATACAATTATAATTTTAACATTTAACAACATTAATGTAGCAAAGCCTATCCAAAACCCCAATAAAATCTAGGCCTCAATCTAGGCCTAGCGCATGTATAACC
>NW_022698005.1:0-737 GCF_011630105.1 Anneissia japonica
AATCTCCCCAACAACATACAAATAAACAACAATAAAACAACCAACAATAAACAACAGCAACTGCTTACTCGTCAGCGCATTCCTCCACGCTTAAATACGGTGGCAAGTTATTACATTGGGGTTTTTTTTTGAAGAGCTAATAACAAAAAAATATTATTTAGAACGTTTAATTAATACAAAATCAAAATATTTTTAAAATTGAAAAAAATAAAATTTCTTAAAATTGGAAAAAATTATAACTGAATATCAAGATGCAATTCGAACTCACAACATAAGTTCATTAGAACACATCATTAAAAACCGACCGAGCCATCCATGCAACGTGCACTATTAGTGGTAATGGCAGTAATGTACAGTCCTTGCTCAAACCCCTATTTTGTTTTGTAAGTGTGTGGGCAACCCTGAGGTCCAACTTAAAAAAAGAGCGATGAACGTTCGTTCAAAACTGGCGATGCTAGATGCTTTTGAAGTTTTGCGTTGGTAACAAGAACAGCAGTGACGCTCTGGGGTCAGTGCCTTGTGTGGATCCAAAAATATGTGATATTGTTCAAAGCAATTTCATTTGACAAAACACTGTTGTATGCCCATATATAGTCATGATGTGCCCATATATAGTCATGATGTGCCCATATATAGTCATGATATGCCCATAAATAGTCATGATGTGCCCATATATAGTCATGATGTGCCCATATGAGATACAAATTTGCTGATTTAGTTACTTTTTTACCAAAAAT
>NW_022698006.1:0-515 GCF_011630105.1 Anneissia japonica
AAACTTAACAATTTTAAACTTGTGTATTAATGATAGGCAAAACTTAGACCAATTTGGTGATTTGCCGTAAAAAAATTCATACAATCACCCATGAGAATCATTGGGAGTTTGTGCATTAATCATGGTCTTATGCGTATTGTATGACAAGGGGAAATGATATTCTTCAACTAAAATACTGTAGGTTTCTAGATGGAGCAGTAAAGGTTCTGAGATGTATGAATTATTATTTGGTTTTTTGGATTACCTATAATTTTTACTATTATATAGACTGTGAATTGTGCAATAGGTTACTCAATTCTCTTTTATGTGTATTCACAAACATAATACAGTGATTAAAATAACTGTACAGTCGGCATAATACATAATTATTCTGATATTCAACTATTTATATACTGTAGACAGTGAACCTACCTATAAATGCATGTTCTGTTAAGCATAAACTTGCTCCCTGTTTAACTGCTTGCATACAATATTTCCTGTAGAGAAAGAAGTGAGATTTAGTCACATTTCAATTA
>NW_022698007.1:0-1069 GCF_011630105.1 Anneissia japonica
AAAATATATAAATTATAAAACCATAGTAAATAACTGTATAACAACATAGGCCTAACACATTTAAATATATTATTTATAGTCATGCAAAATCGTATTAAAAATGAAATAACTTGATTATTTTTTACGTTTGGTTTGCGGCGTATTTCAATTAA
Source organism: Anneissia japonica (assembly GCF_011630105.1). Lineage (NCBI taxonomy): Eukaryota > Metazoa > Echinodermata > Crinoidea > Comatulida > Comatulidae > Anneissia > Anneissia japonica. The sequence continues at coordinate 153 of NW_022698007.1, forward strand.
CTTATTCGTTATTTGTACTATTTTGTTAAATTATTTAATTAAATTATTTATTATATATAAGATTAACAAATAGTATAAAAATAAAAAGTATATAAATTACAAAACCATAGTAAATACTGTATAATAACATAGGCCTAACACATTTAAATTTATTATTTATTATTCATGCAAAATCGTATTAAAAATGTAATAACTTGATTATNNNNTTTGGTTTGCAGCGTATTTCCATTAACTTATTCGTTATTTGTACTATTTTGTTAAATTCTTTAATTAAATTATATTTATTATATATCATTATATATAATAAATGATAAGAATGTATGGAGTTTTTGTTTTTTTTGTTTTTTTTTTACTATCTGGCAAGCCGACTGAATTAGACAGATGACTATAAACAATAAATTTAAATGTGTTAGGCCTATGTTATTATACAGTATTTACTATGGTTTTGTAATTTATATATTTTAATTTTTGTACTATTTGTTAAACTTATATATAATAGATGATAAGAATGTATGGAGTTTTTTTTTTTTACTATCTGGCAAGCAAGTTATTATATATCATTATATATAATAAATGATAAGAATGTATGGAGTTTTTTTTGGTTTTTTTTTTTACTATCTGGCAAGCCGACTGAATTAGACAGATGACTATAAACAATAAATTTAAAAATGTATTAGGCCTATGTTATTATACAGTATTTACTATGGTTTTGTAATTTATATATTTTAATTTTTGTACTATTTGTTAAACTTTATATAATAGATGATAAGAATGTATGGAGTTTTTTTTTTAATATCTGGCAAGCTGACTGAGCAAATACTCACAAAATTTAAATTAAAACGGTAGAAAGAAGAAGTAAATAAATTGAAATACGTCCCAAAAATATTTAATAAATCAGTGCAAAAACCGAGTATTAA
>NW_022698008.1:0-1079 GCF_011630105.1 Anneissia japonica
AGATATCTCTATTTAAAACTAAGATATCTCTATTTATGATTAAATGACAACTCGGCTCGCCATAAAGGTTTAAAAGCAGTGATCTATCAATTAAGTGGTGTGTGTATAGGTGCGTGGGAGGGGATGCCAATCTTCTAGTGGGTGTGTGTGGATGTGTGTTGCATTAATTTGTATCACCAATGATTTAATGCAAGAATGGCAATAGTTTGTAAAAGCACATCTACTGTACCACATAGTAAAGGGGGTGTAATTGGGAGATTTATATGCATGTGGGTATTTGTCAGCATAACATGGAAAAAACAAGTGATAGTTTCATATGTTAGCAAAGCTGAACCTTGACAACACAAGCTTAATATAAATGTTATATTCCCAGTTACTCATTCATTAAGTTGTATAATTGAAAATGAGACAATTGAAATTTTTTTCTTGCACTACAAATACACAAGCTCAATATGTGGCAAAGACAAGCCAAACCAGTCACTCGTCGCAAATCACGTTTCAGAGAAAATGGCTAAAACATGCTGGAATGTCAAATTTTAAAAAATCTATTTTATTGCACTAAACTAACCTTTATATATCTACACATCATTCTATGCTGTAATTTTCCCCATTTTCAATATTAAAACAATACTTTTTAAGGATTTAAAGATAGTTTCTGCATGAGAAATGCCTGAAATCATAAACTTTGACGGTTAATTTCTCATATATTGTTCTTTAAACAGCTGTGTGGTTAAACGCTTGTAACTTCATAAGGAAATGTCCGATTTGAATGATTTTTTACCATTTTATAGCTATTATTTTACTCTCTAACACTGTATCAATAACTCAAAATTGATTTTTGCGACGAGTGACTGGTTTGGCTTGTCTTTGCCACATATGAATTCTATAGTCCCAGATACTCATCAATTCATCATATTCTATAATTGAAAATGAGGCAATTAAGAAAGTTTCTTTCTTGCTCTACAAATGAGACTAGCAAGTAACTCACCAATTACAGGATGGAATTGTGCTTTTGTATTTCATAATGGTTAGGTCTTTTCTTTTATTTACTAATCATTTTCTTATTTGTAATTTTAAAA
>NW_022698009.1:0-849 GCF_011630105.1 Anneissia japonica
ACAACCTCAGTCCATTCCCGAACAAAACAGTGGTGTCAAATGGTGTTAGGGACTGCAACTTTAGTCTAAGAAGAGGCCGGTCACTTTTCATAATGTGGCAATCAAAGCATTAATAATCATGAAACAACAGTGAATGTCTTTTAGGAAATTTCTGATTAGACGTCATCTCCACCAATTTTCAAATGACAGAATCGCGTTCTGACGCGTATTCTATTGTATTCCGACAAGCTATCCTAACGCACCCAGAAATAGCGTTTAGCCAGGATCCGTTTATCGCCCGTTTATTCATGTTTGAAGCAGTTAGCTCATTGCTCCACCCCCATTAAATGGTTGACTGATTACATGTTTAGACGCGTTTGTGCCTGACTATATTTTAGGATACAATTGTTAATGTTCAACACAACCGGAGTGCACAATAATCATGTTTTGTGGTTCATAAAACCACACATTGTGCCTAATCTTAAGCCTATCTCTTTCACGTTCAGCAGCGCCTAGGCCTAGTGTTGTGGTGACAGACGATTGGGCCAACCACAGCACAAGACGATCAGGCCCATCAGTAGGCCTAGTGTGGACTATCGGGCCCAATTTCATTCTGATTCATTATTAGCTGTCTGATAGTTGAGAGTGAACTGTCAAATGGTCCAGAGGGAGCTGTTAGCAGCTCCATAAACTTAACTTTAATTGGTTTTAAGAATGTCCATTGGGAGTTAACAATTAAGAGAGTACTGGCCAGCAACATAGCCATTGGAATGTAAACAAGAAACCCATTACAATTACTCACTTAATCTCATGGGCTTCAGTGGCAATAAATAATTTAAGAACCCATCGCTATTCAACAAACCAGCAGGA
>NW_022698010.1:0-1091 GCF_011630105.1 Anneissia japonica
GTGCAAGGAACCAGGCACCTGATGCTCTTTCGCGGACAAATCAACTTTCAGAAGAGAATAGACCCATTCAAGCAGACGAACTAATTAGAGATTGCACCGTAGTTGTGTCGAACAGTACTGTGGGAGCTTGCCTTGGGGTGTACAGTTTAGGGACTCTCCTCCCACCCGCAATACATGAACATGTTGAAGTATGTCAACAGAGAGGAATCATTTGCTTCCCAGCATACACGTTAGAAGAATTCAAGCAGCTACAGCAGGAAGATATGCATCTGCAAGAGGTTGTACGATTTGTCGCTAGAGTGAGGCAGCCTAATCGTACGGAGCGGGTTTCCTGTACCCAGAATACCCTGAAGTTACTGCGCGACTGGAAACGACTCACAATGGATTCTGGCGTTTTGTGTCGGAGAGTGACAGCCCCGTATAACGTGGTATATTCACAGAAGGTCCTTCCTTTTTCCCTGTTGGGAGAAGTGCTTACTAAATACCATGATGAAGCAGGACACTTTGGAGCAAAACGAACCTTCAAATCAATTTGGAAGGTCTTCTATTGGATTGGTATGTCCGAAATGATCAAAAAGTGGTGTTCAAAGTGTCGCCGCTGTAGCTTGAGTAAACCCCCGGTGCGGAAAACACTACCGGTGTATGGGACGATTACTGCTTCGGCTCCAATGAAGACTATAGTTATGGACTACACTGTAGTAAAACCATCAAAAGACGGTTTCGAAAACATCTTGGTTCTGACTGACGTGTTTACGAAATATGCGTGGGCAATTCCGACTAGAGATCAGCGTGCTATAACGATCGCCAAGGCCCTAGTGAAGTATGTTTTTACTCCTTATGGATGTCCAATGCGCTTACACTCGGACCAAGGCAGAAACTTTGAGGCACAAGTTGTACGAGATCTGTGTAACCTCTACGGCATTAAACGGAGCCACACTACACCATACCACCCCTCAGGAAACAGGCAATGCGAGAGGTTCAACAGGACCCTTCACAACCTCTTGTCTACCCTTTCGGAGGAGGCCAAGCTGAAGTGGCCTGAATACCTTCCTAGCCTGGTGTTTTCATACAACAACACGTCACACTCCAGC
>NW_022698010.1:1108-1974 GCF_011630105.1 Anneissia japonica
CATTCTTCTTAATGTTTGGAAGAAACGCTCGTCCACCACATGGTTTGGTCTTAGGCGGGGAAGCCAGATCCACTAATGATGGAACTATAGCAACGTATGTCACTCAACACCAGTCCCAGCTTAAAATGGCCCTCAGGATAGCGAGTAAACACTTAGCACAGATAGCCAATACTCGTGGACGGTCTCAGAAGGTATTTGAGAAACGCCTCAGCGTGAAACAGCATGTACTGGTCCGTACGCGAGGATTCAAAGGACGATCAAAGATTCAGAACTATTGGGAGAGTGAGCCATATTTAGTGATAAAGCAACCATTTGAGGACAGCCCAGTATATGTGGTACGCAACAAACTGGGAAAGGAGAAAGTGCTACACCGATGTGAATTGAAGCATTGCCCGTGACTTTCAGACAGTGAAATAGACCTACTCTCGACGAATGATGACACTCCTTCATCAGATTCAAGCGAGGATTTGGACCCTGACTCCACAACCTGGTACGCATTCCAGCCAACACCAGAAGGGAATGAATCTGTTCTATATGATGAGGTTAGTCATGACGTAGAACTGGGATGCTCTGGGGAGATGAATATTAACGAACAATCTGACGGACGGTGAACATGATGAGCAATCGGAAGCCAGTGAGGAGGGACAAGATGTGGTAGAAACTGATAATCAAACGGGTGGATCAAAAAGTCGCTACCCAGTGAGGACAAACAGTGGTAAACCACCTGATAGATATACCTAATTAGACATACTGAACTATGCACTTAACGTTACATTAAGCACTTACGGCTTATCTATAAGGTTTAACTTTTGGAAACTTGATATTGTAAAGTTTGATAACTTGTTTTTACGTTATAAACTGCTTAC
>NW_022698011.1:0-2075 GCF_011630105.1 Anneissia japonica
TCAGGATTAAGGTTATTTTAATTTAGTACTGCATTCAATTTTAATCACATTTTGAGATGACATAAACAAGATTGTTAACTCTACTGTACTTGATCAAGCACACTTGGTAGCCAAGAAAACAATAATTGTTATTTTTGTTACCTGTTAGTCTCTCCTGTTGCTGGATGAAGACTGTTGGAAGTGTTGCAAAAATGGATCCAAGCACAGCGACAATTGGGGAAAAAATGTCTGATTTTAATATATTACGACTGAATATAATATGACCGCTCCCAGGATATATCTGTAAGGCTGAGCTTAATTGGAGGTTTCAAAGCTAACCATTACTAGCATAATGTACTGTATTTTGGCTTGTAATATAGTAATCACTGGGTTAAAATTCCTGGATCTAGAAAGATGCCCTATTTTAGGCTTGTTTAAGTACATTTTGCTTATCAGATAATTGTCAGTGAGCATGAATTCAAATAAGTACTGTACATGACATGAATAAACATCTTGATTCAAACAATGAAAACAAAATTCTTTCCAACAAAGGTACTTTATTTGTATGTCAAAATATATTGAAGGCACATGTGACTTGCAATCCTTTGCAAATTATGCGATGAAATGAAATGACAAAAATTTCAAGATACTGTATAACACTGATTTGAAGTGCTTATTGACACATTTAAATGAGGATTTCTGCAACTAAACTTCATAGTAGCACCAGTGAAAGTTTGTAAATTTAGGCATTATAAAAAAAATGAAAAAAATATAAAAAAATAAGAAATATTTAGCATCTTAATTATATATATATATATGATATATATAAATATATATATATCATGCAGTGATAAGTATTTTCACATGAACCTATAGTATTTTACATTGACCTATGACCTTAAACAAGAAGCATTTACTACAACCTGATGCCAGCACCACGTTTTATGTTTCCCTCCCTTCACTCAGTTTCTCTTGCACTCTCTCTACCATACTCTTTAATATTGAAGTCTCTACAAGGAGTCCACTAACTGAGTATCTACTCCTAAAGTCAGCTGATCAGAATTTACCCTTTTTTAGACAGTCTGGGTTTTAAGCATAAAACCTCTTTAGTAGTATTTATCAACTCTACAATTACAAAAAAGAAAACTTTATGTACTGTACTGAACAATCAATAATGAAATCACAATGCATAAACGCATCTGATCAAACTTAAAATATTAAAATACATTTATCTGCTTTTTTCAATGCATTATTCTAGTAGCACAACTGAATATCAGTATATAGGTGGCAACAATAAATATGATGTGGCCACTTAATTGTATAATATTCACAGAGTTGTGTAAACATCAACCCCTACATATACATATCACCTTCCCGTTACAATTCCAATTGAGATTGTAAAAAGAACTCAAATTAAACATTTTCAATGTGCATTTGGATACATTATCCACTAATCAAGAAAAAAACGCTCCATACAAAATGTTTCAATGTTTCTTTTTCTAAATTTTGCCTGCAAAATTCTGATATTTTCCTTTTTACAAAAAATTGCAAAAAGATTACAAATATTATGACAAATGGTTTACATACAAAAATCTTGTCTTTACAGTGCATGCTACAAAGACTTTGGCTGTTTAAAAAAAATGGAACAGACTAATTTACGAATTGGAATTGTCCAAAAATAGAACATCAAAGGGAGCAAGTTGATGCATGTATTCTATCTCAAAAGTTCTTTTCCACTTGGAATTAACACCTCTTCAGGAAACAGGGAAGCCAGTTTTGGAATGTCATTTGACAGTGGTACCAGAAAGCATATATAATATAGCATTTGGTAACTTGTGGCTATGAATGCATTTGTTGTTATTGATATAGCACTTGCTACAGGGGCAGATCCAGGCACTTTGCCACCCACATAAATCTATGTGGGTGGAAGAGGCATGGCTGTCGGCTAAAGACAGAAAATTTTTAGTCCAAATATTTTGGAGGGTGCAACTGGATCTGCCACTGTGCTAATTTGTGGCTATGTAGGTAATTCCTGCAAGAAAATTTGCCATGTCAACATTCAAATTTGGGGATATTTTATCAAATAATGGATAAGT
>NW_022698012.1:0-1061 GCF_011630105.1 Anneissia japonica
ACCCATTATAATCCAAGATTCCGAAATTGTTCGTGTCCAGACATTCAATCTTCTTGGAATTCATCGCCAACAGAATATTGGAACACACACCCACCCACACCCACCCATCCACACATTGAGTAGGCCTATAGTTCAACGTTGCGCACCCAGTCTGTATTTCTTAAAACAAGACGAACCATCAGAACAATTTTTCCTTTAACTTCGTACAATATGCCTACTGTTCAATGTAGGCCTAATATCCCAACCCTCTATGTTCCAGCCATAGGATTCTATCCTATGTTCCATATCTTATTAAGTGTCTGCAGCGTATATAAAGGTGGCTAAAACAGTATTTTATTAAACGTTTACGTTTTTGTTTTGATGGAAAGCTAGAGACAATCATTTTCAGAAACGTATTTCTTGCATTGCATTTCCATCCTCAGATATCCTCTGACCAAGATACTGAAACTCGTGAACTTGTTCCAGAATCTCCGTCTGCTTTGGTGTCAATTTTATTGTTGTTGCTATCCGTCTGAATCATTCCGACTATATGGCTGAATGTGTGCATGTGGGACTTGTAACATGTATATTAGATCTGGTGCGTGGCATAATGACGTCACGACAGTTATGAGATTTGCAGGGGCGAGGGCCAGCAGGGGCCACGGGGGGCACATTCCCCCAGTTTCGCCAGTAAATTTTAAAAATTCCAATGCTACATGCTACTCGCTTATCTATTCTGAAACTGTTGTCCCCCCCCCCCAACACTCCGTTTGACAAATTCTGGATCCGCCCCTGATTCAGGAAGTAATAAGCAAGAAAATGTGTTAATTTTGCCAAAAAAAAACACATGCAGGATAATAAAATCGAGTCCTAATGTAGCGGACGTTCGTCTCGACAGAAAAAAAAAATACAAAACGTTATTTTAGTAGTATAGATTGCGTAGTATGGTGATTTGATATTTATTAACACCTTTAAGGAGAGTAACATGAAGTAGTACAAGCACTGCTTTCCAGATTGCTCCTCAACACAATCATAAATAAACTCACAGTCTGCTTAAAATGCAAAAGGTGTAAAAAGACACT
>NW_022698013.1:0-1069 GCF_011630105.1 Anneissia japonica
CTAGCCTCTTTACACCCTTTCTTAACAGTAATTGTCTACTTTAGCATACCTTTGGGACTACTGATGTACTACCAATCGTTTTTACGCCATCGAAGACGCTCAAAATTTTTCATGACCTGGGGTATTGTGTCAGTGCTTGTTGTGTATTTGGTGTTCATGAGACTTGTTGTGCCTCTTGGTCATGTTTCTACAGAATGCTTTTTTGCTATGAATATTTGTTTTATTGCAATGTTTGGTGCATTTTATGCATCAAAATTAAACCCAGGAATTGTGATCAATAATGACGTAACACAATGTAACTATGTAAGAGCGGATTCGATTGGTCAGAATTTCAAAACTAAAGTGGCATTATCGAGGCAGGAAAGTGGACATAATGTGATAAATGAAGAAACAAATCATCAAAAACAGACTTATTCACAACATAGAGGGAGCCCTTCTAGACTCATACATACTGATGTAACCAATGAAAATTCACAAAAACAACTTCATCAACAACCAGCACCAGACATCTATGCAGAGATTCCATCCCAGCATAAGAGAACAGTGTCGGACGGTCAAATGTCTTTGTCAATGCTTAGTGACGATTCAGTATTTGTCGACGGTAACTGGTGTGAACTTTGTCAAGGTCATCAACCTCGTCGTGGAGGTCACTGCAGAGTGTGTGGTCACTGTGTAAAGAGATTTGATCATCACTGTGTATGGTAATAACTGTTTACCGTGTATTCTCCCATAAGACGAGGCTTGAAATAGCAAATACTGTAGCAAACAGGGGGTCTCAACACAAACACATATTTTGCTTTTAAATCATGTTCGTTTTATGTGCGGATCGTCCATAACACGTGAATTTAATACTGAAATGAAGCTCCTAACTGTTAGTATAAATCAATGTAATATTAAATGTGGGGAAATAAGATTTTGATGAACATTTAAAAGCCCATAAAATGGTATTATTTGGAAGATTAGCCCTATGCTTGGCTCTGTTTTTAGCCAGCTAGATGCATATCAATTAAGATGATAAAAAGCAGCAAAAAGTAGGATTTCTCACAGCTAACGGGGGGGGGGGGGGGCT
>NW_022698014.1:0-5000 GCF_011630105.1 Anneissia japonica
CCCTGTTACCAAATAAGAATCAGAACTATTTTTGTTTTTTGCTTCAGTGTTATACAGAAGAGCAAAATTTAAATTAAGAAAATTCCTAGTAATTGCTTTCTCCTTTATACAAGGGTCATTCCATGCCAATTCAACGTGGCCGCGGAAGTCACCATCTCAGATTTTGTTTAAATTTTCAGGGTTTGTTGTAACTTCAGTAACTAAGAAAAATCCAAAATTTCAGCTCAATCGGACCAATACTTTCCGAGATACCGGTGTCCGGAAAAGTGGGCGTGGCACCCATTAGAGCTGCCGACGACGTTGTTATTTGGATTCTTTGATTTTTTAAGTGTCATAACTTTTTTTCTAGGTCACCTACAAAGCTAAAAATCACAGTACTTGCTCAACTTTTGGAGTAGATTCAGATTCTGCATTCAAATAATTACTTAGAAAAACACTTTTCGAATTATGCTCTATCGAACATGGCTTCAGAATGAACGCGACAGAGCTTTCAGCTATTTTTGCTCACTTGTATCTCAAAAACTAGAACAGCTAATCCAAAACTGTTTTTGATTTCTAATACCCTACTAACTTCTGTGTTAGTAAGGTAAATATGGACATAAACCAAGCATGAATACTACCAAATAGATGCATCCCATTATGGTCCAGCCAGAAATTTGACAAATAAGGGTAGTCGCATTTGGTAGTAGAACCTAATGTGGTTTTAAAATATCACCTTGAAAATTCAGCATAATCAAGTTTAATATGTGTTACAATCATAATATTAAAAACATTATTGTATATTTACTGTCTTCTTAAAATATTTTACAGTCAAAATTACACACAATCGCTGCCAACGTCATTATTTTGATTCTTTGATTTTTGAAATGTTATAACATTTTTTCTAAGTCGCCTACAAAGCTAAAAATCACTGTACCTGCTCAACTTTTTGAGTAGATTCAGAATACTTTTGAATTATGCTCTATCAAACATGGCTTCAAAATGAACGCGACAGACCTTTCAGCAATTTTTTCGTCAATCTTAAAGACTAGAAGGCCTAATCCAAAACTGTTTTGATTTCTAATACCCTACTAACTTCTGTATAGGTACATAAATTAAATATGAATATAAACCAAGCATGAATACTATCCAAAAGATGCCTCCCATTATAGTCCAGCCAGAAATTTGATAAATACAGGTAGTCGTGTTTGGTGGTAGAACCCAATATTTATTTTGCAATATCAACTTGAAAATTTAGCATGATCAAGTTTAATAAATATTAAATATTAAAAATATTATTTTATATTTACCATCTTCTTGAACTATTTTACAGGTCAGAATTACACATAATCACACATTTTTGACTGTCAAATGTCTATTCTTGAAAATTAATATATATTATATTTTTATCATATGCTGATGCTGCTAACAGTTTGTGCCATATTTTCATAAAAACGTGATACCAAATTATCTTAATTTGCATTACCGGTAATTAGCTTTTTTTTATAAAAAATGTATAAACAGAAAATTTATGTTAATAAATTCAAACTCCATAGTTTGATTGATGTATTCAAATGTTTAACTATATTTAGTTATTTTAGTTAAAATAATTTCATATAAAAGTTGTTTTAGCATTGTGTATACTGTGTGAAGATGCTAACAGAGAAGGATGACAACAGTAACCACAGTGAAAGACATGGAGAAAGCTACACTGATCCGCATACTGACAAAGCTACTCTAAATTCTTTTTTAACATCTTTAAACTTTAAACCCCTTAAGAGTTCATCAAAGTCAAATATTGTATACTGTAAAGCAAAATCAAAAAAAATATTACAGAAACATTTTGGCATCACTTTTATGAAAATGTGGCACAAAAATTAGCATCAGCATATGATAAATATAAATATATATTAATTTTCAAGAATAGACATTTGACAGTCAAGAATGTGTGATTATTTGAATGCAGAATCTGATTCTACTCAAAAAGATAAGCAAGTACTGTGATTTTTAGATATTCAGGTGACTTAGAAAGAAAGTTGACATTTCAAAAATCAAAGAAATTAAAATAACGACGTCAGCAGCGATTATGTGTAATTTTGACCTGTAAAATATTTCAAGAAGACAGTAAATATACAATAATGTTTTTAATATTATGATTGTAACATAATTATATTAAACTTGATTATCCTGAATTTTCAAGTTGATATTTCAAAATCCACATTGGGTTCTACCACCAAACGCGACTACCCTTATTTGTCGAATTTCTGGCTGGATCATAATGGGAGGCATATATTTGGTAGTATTCATGCTTGGGTTATGTCCATATTTACTTTACTTACACAGAAGATAGTAGGGTATAAGAAATCAAAAACAGTTTTGGGTTAGCCCTTCTAGTTTTTGAGATACGGGCAAACAAAAATTGTTGAAAGCTCTGTCGCGTTCATTTTGAAGCCATGTTTGATAGAGCATAATTCGAGAAGTATTTTTCGAAGTAATTATTTGAATGCAGAATCTGAATCTACTCCAAAAGTTGAGCAAGTACTGTGATTTTTAGCTTTGTAGGTGATCTAGAAAAAAAGTTATGACACTTCAAAAATCAAAGAATCCAAATAACAACGTCGTCGGCGGCTCTAATGGGTGCCACGGCCACTTTTCCGGACACCGGTATCTCGGAAAGTATTGGTCCGATTGAGCTGAAATTTTGGATTTTTCTTAGTTACTGAAGTTACAACAAACCCTGAAAATTTAAACAAAATCTGAGATGGTGACTTCCGCGGCCACGTTGAATTGGCATGGAATGACCCACAAAAATAATCTTGTGTTTTTGGTTAGTTCAAACTTTGTAGCCTGAATCTATTTTCAAAACATAATTTTGGGTAACAAATGTGTGAAAGGGTGTAACTCAATAAATAAATATGGTAAAATTGCATGGATAAAGCAATCCTTAATCCATACTTGGGCTAGTTAAACATTTTTGATTTACATTGAAAATTTTCAATTAAAACACCGTTGACATAAATATGAGATTTTACCACACATATACTGAAAATGCATCCTGATTATTGTGTTTTCCATAAGTGCTGATATGTTTTTAGTCATATAAAACCAAAATCATTGAGAAAAAAATAAATTTTAATTTTTAGGTCATGTCCACCTAATTATGGAATTGCCCAAATAATGATCGCCCGATTTTCAACCTCACTGGGCTCACCCATAATCTATCAAGGCCTATAAAGATGCACATTTCTTCCTGTGACAGTTTCGATGGGGTGGTTAATGCGTTTCGCTAGCAACATGGTCTTTAGTCTGCATGCCACCTATAGCCCCAGATGGATAAAGGGCAGTGCCCTTGGTGGTAGTTTGGGGCCAAAGCTTTGGGCCTATAGTGGATATCTGAAACCCATAATTTAGTAATTATGCTATTTAAATTTGCACTAATTTTGGGGTTCTTGGGGACCTGAAGAAGTAATGCTTAATGTCCTGACACCTGTACATCTGTATGCCTAGAAGTAACATTGTTAATATGGATAAATCCGCAAAATAACAAATTCGTTCCACAGTTATTAAATATTGACAGTTAGAAGAGATGGCAAATGAAATGCATACTACAGCATTTGGCAATAATAGGAACGATAGTGAAAATGGGTTTTAAAAAGTGAACCTTTAGAAATTTGAGGGTCCAGCATTTGGGGTTTGTGCACAAAAGGTACAACAATAGAGTTTTGAGAGCTATACAGTATAATTGATTTCTGAAACCAATTATTTGTAAATATTCTATTTAAATTTTTATTCATTGGGTGTTGTGGGGGACCTCTGAAGAAGCGTTTTATGTCCTTTATATCTGTATACCTCTGCAGTAGCGATATCACATCACTTCTTTTACTATAGCATCAATAATTTGTGCAAATATCTTGAGGAAAGTACTGTATGTCCCAGTGCCCTGCCTCTTTTCCTTAATTTTACAGAGCGTGATATACCACATTTATTGGAAAAGGAAGAGTAATTGGCAAGCCTGAAAATTCTATTCCCCACCACCCTTGGCAGCAACAGAGGCATTTCTTTCCATAAGCGAACATCCATATAAGCAATTTGACTCCCGTCTCCTGACATTTTAGCAACTCACTAATAGCGACTCACTACTGTATTCATTAGTGTGAGAGGACCAGTAGGCCTACATCAGTATCAATAATTAAGGTCCACCGAGAGGTGTTCTCTCAGAATAACATGACCTTGCGCATCCACCCACCCATGTGTTGACCAATCAGTTGACAAATATTGTGCTATTGAAGGTATTTCTAGTGATATTATTTTTTAGTTCCTCGAACTACTAAGTATATATAAAATCAACATAATACATCGGGGATATTTCACCCCTCCCCAACGTCGGCCCCGGCAAGTGAGCCGGTTGAACCAGCGCCGATATCTACAGGTAAAGGTTACAGCGCCTGACTTAACCGCTCGGCCAACCAACTCGCCTCTTATTGTTTTCATTCTTATTTGCTTGTTACCTGTTAGTACAAGTAGACCTTTGTACTATAATAGTCAAAAATACAGAAATATTAAAAACAAAATTTTTCCCCAAAAATTCAATTTTTTCCCCAAAAATTTAATTTTTGTTTGGCTCCAGGGATTCTTCAAAATTGTATGGTAATAATAATAAAAATATCTGTACCAAATTTGGCACTTTTGTCATCCAGGTAATCCAATTATTAGTATACACAAGGTTAAAATCTAGATTGTTATACAAAAGTGACTTTTTCGTCAGAAAAATCTTTTATTTTCTACATATTTTTTCACCTTTATTTGCTTATTTCTGACTACATAATGATCATTTTGATTTTAAACTTATTTGTTCAGGTAGGTCTTGCACTACAATAGTCAAAAATACCAAAATATTGAAAACCATTTTTTCCCAAAAATGTGATTTTTTACCCCAAAAATAAGATTTTTTTTTTGGCTCCAGAGATTTTTCAAAACTGTATGCCCATACTAATATCTGTACCAAAGTTGGCACTTTTGTC
>NW_022698014.1:10000-19039 GCF_011630105.1 Anneissia japonica
TACATTACATACATACATATACAGTATATATACACATACATATACATACATACATAATACAGTATACATACATAATATATACATACATACATATATACATACATACATAATAATATGTACATATATACATACATACATTATATACACATATATACACATTATACATATATACACATTATACATATATACATACATACATACATTATATACATACATATATACACATTATACATATATACATACATACATATATAAATACATATACATATACAGTATATATATACATATATATATATACATACATACACATATGTACATACATACATACATGTCTATGACACCTGCACAGTAGTAGTATGAATACTTGCCCAATATGTTTTTAAATATATACATTACTAGACGCAGGACTCCCGGAACGCCGCCCTCAGCGGCGAGTGCGAAGCACAACACAGGGTCAAAAGTGGAAAGTGAAATTTGGATATGATTTTGTAGTCAGATTTGTGAGAAAAACTTCAGCTACCCGTATTTCTCGAGTGAGACGTCAGTGGGAGCTGTAATTTGTATGGCAAGGAGATTGAGCAACCCTTCACAGACTTTGGGCGATCTTACGTCATCGCAGCCAGTTTAGAGTTGTTGGCTTCCTCTCCGATGACGACGGACTGAGCAACAGCACAAAGATATCAAACTTCTTGAAATTTGACTGTTTTGTACGATCGCCGACCGCCGCAGTATATTCCCACATTGAATCGATAATTAATAGAATACTCTAAACAAAGTCATGTTACCATTGACAACTATGGCTTGGCTAGGCCTAGCTTGCCTAGCCTGGCTACCAACGAATCAAGGCACTCGCGAGAAATTAGTACTGTGGCTAAATCAAATTTTGCCTTGGGTGCCCTTTTATACTTGAAAGTTTGGCCTTGGTGCCTTTCCATTTGGCCTTGGTGCCTTTCAAAATCATGTCATACCGGAGGCCATTTGGCCTTGCCCATAAAATCCCCAAATTCGAGGCCTGATTATTATTAAGTATAAAGAAAAATATGAACTGTAGCCTCACGGTGCAGGCCTAGTCTGCGATAGTGAGCGCATAGATCATCACAAAACTTCAACAAAGCGTTTTTTACCTTTACTTCGTATTGTACTTTACTACCGTATAATTTTGATCCACAATAAAGGCTATGTCCCTTTCTATTTTTTTATATAAGAAAAAAAAAGTATATAAATCTAAAATAATTAAGGAAACAAAAAAGTGTAATTATTGCGTCGTGTTAAAGAATGTATATGTATGTGTATGTATATGTGTATGTATGGGCCTGTGTATATGCTGTCTCTTATACACATCTAGATGTGTATAAGAGACAGGTCTAGCCTAAATAAGTAAATAATTATTCTAAAACACAAAATATCTCATTACTGGGCTGTCCATCGACTGGTTATACCATGGTCGGTATGAGGTGCCATCTGTTAACTTATTATTTAGCAAAAAATAACATGGTTTTTTACGTTATATATTTATATATTATTTAACATGATATAATATTTTATATAATATATAATTTTTTATAATATATAAATTATTATATATTATATAATTTTTATACATTATATAAAAAAATATATATAAAATATATATTATATAAAATATTATATTATATAAAAAATTATATATTATATAATATTTTATATAATATATAAAAAATTATATATTATATAATTTTTTATATATTATATAAAAAATTACATATAATATAAAATATTATATATTATATAAAAGATTATATTATATAAAATTTTTTATATTATATAAAAAATTATATAATATATAAATTTGTATATATTTTATAAAATATTATATAATACATAATTTTTTATATAATATATAAAATTTTATATATATATAATTTTATATAATAAATTATATTATATAAAAAATTATATATTATATAAATATTATATATTATATAAAATATTATATATTATATAAAATATTATATATTATATAAAATAATATATAAATACATAGCGTAAAAACCAATGCCTATTTTCGTTGGCCATTTATTGAACACTTGGCGTTTGCCAAGTGTTCAATTATAATATATAATTATATAATATATAATAAATTATATTATATAAAAAATTATATATTATATAAAATATTATATATTATATAAAATAATATATAAATACATAACGTAAAAGCCAATGCCTATTTTCGTTGGCCATTTATTGAACACTTGGCGTTTGCCGAGTGTTCACTTATTTAGCAAATGTCCTTGCTTATTATTTAGCAAATGTCCTTGATGTGTCTGACCATTTTTCATGGTCTAACAAATGAGGCCATTTGCTTTTTCAATGGAATTTTAATTATACCGTAAATCACATAGCCTAAAACCTCAAAACAAACTGTTTACATAACCCTATAAAGGCTTGCAGTGTTCATTCAGTAGTACATTTGATCATTGAGAAAGTTAAAATTAGAAAAACAAACAGCATCTTCTTTAACTTAAAAAAAAAAATTATATTCTTATTTCAAGAAAATTTGATATTTAGAAATAAATAGTGAACTGTGGTCGCTAAATAAATCGTTTGATAATAAAGTAGATTGTTTTGTTTCCAAAGAGGTTTACTAAGACGAGTTTTAAAATAACGAACATTGAACTCTATAAAAGGACCGTTGACGAGAAATGGTCGACAAAAATTATGAAAAGGCGCATGAAACGGTAAGGGCATCTAGTATGATTATCAGATGATCGTACACCTGCCAAACGAGAACATTTAAACCATCCGATAACGTAGATATCCGTTTGCCAGAATTCTCTTATATTTACTGTATTGTACGTTTCGTAAGCATGGCTACTCCACCTACTACTACTACCACTACAACACAAAATATAACCTTGTTTCTAACTGCTGGTTTAATTATTACCATACCAGGAATCATCTTATGTACCGCATCTCCATAGCAACGCTACTTGTAACCTTCAAAATTACGTTTCTACTACAGTGTCAGTTGCTCTGATCTGTTTCAACATTAAGACCTCATTTGGGCTGAGATTATATAGTACAGTTAGTTACATAAAAGGAAAAAAGTAGGTTCATAAGAAAGTGTAGTTTGCATTTATTTTTCTGTCAAGAAAGTTGCTCCGGAAAGGAATTGACGACCCTAGTCAAAAAATGGAATTAAAAGTCATACTAAATAACTGAAAATATACGATTATAATAAATACCAGGTTTTTCCCGCACCTTGCCCTCTAAACTGAAACTTCTGCTGACGTCACCAAATACATGAACAAATAATGATAATAATAATAATAATAATAATAATGTTTCTGTCAATATCACATCGAGTTGGCCTGTTCAAATAGCCGGATCGATAGCCTTACCTTATAAATACATATAAATACATTAATGTCAACGTTTATGCCAAATTTTAATGTCTCGATTTTTTTATGTCTGATACAGGCGTATCTCATGGGTCATCTCAGATCAAGAGGTATCAGAATTCAACGCG
This sequence comes from Anneissia japonica, assembly GCF_011630105.1. Taxonomy (NCBI): domain Eukaryota; kingdom Metazoa; phylum Echinodermata; class Crinoidea; order Comatulida; family Comatulidae; genus Anneissia; species Anneissia japonica. The sequence continues at coordinate 13,512 of NW_022698014.1, forward strand.
CACGCCTTCGGAAAGCATTACAAGCTGTCGACCCAACCGGGGTACAGAGAAGACGAACTAGAACTATAACCAGACGAATTTATTCTGTTCCATGCCCAAAAATATTTTTTTTCCTGAAGCAGTTGATAATATATATGGTAAAACACTGAAAAATCAACAAATAAAGTTTGAAATGTAAAATCACTGTGGTTTGGATCATTTTTTGAATTTCGTACAATGACAGTTACAATGTATTTTAATCCAAATACATGCAACTAAAACTGTTTTCTCATTACCTGCAATGTAGCCTCTTTATTTTTACAAATTAAACAGAATGATTATATTTATTGAAAAATAAATCTGATAGCTATGGAGATCAGAACAATTAAAAAAATTGCACATTTTCTCCTTTTTGTCTATTTGTTTTATTTATGGACCAATATAAATATTGTTTGTAAATTTGGAGTTGCATATTACTCACTGTAACTTAGAAATAATACAAAAAAAAATTTGATACTAAGGGGTGAAATGTGTTGTGATTAATTTAAGATTAAAATATAAATGTATTGAAAAACAAATGGATGTCATGTAATTAAATCGATTAGGCCTCCTTTTTGGCCAACATACTGTACAATGAACAATAAATTAAACCTTTCTCACTAAACAATAATTTCTTACTCAGCTTCTCATCAAATGTTAATTAAAAACAAAAAAAAATTGATATATTTATTCATTGTTTAAATTTCGGAAATAGAGCTTTATGCAAAGGATGCAATTGTCCATAGATACGATGATATTCACCCATTCGTCGTACGTAGCAAATTGAGGTTCCTAGATCTTAGCCAGTTTGAAAAATTATTTATACAGTATTATTAATATTTAATGCTATATTGACTACAACAATTACATTACTGTATGTCAAAACTAATATGTAGGCCTATTTCAAATAGATGTCTGCAAACCCAACGTGAATATTGACTATTGTGCTCTCTCTAGGCTAGGCCTAAACCTGAATGTGCTGAACTTGGCGAGAAAGCATTAGCTTGGCTGTATCATATCGATAATAATACTGTATTTATTAACTGGCGTGAAGTTGGTTACTTTCTGTTGTGAAGGTGCGTTTAAATATTACCTCCATGGTTGGATGAATTGTGATAGGGGCCTAGCAATCCTCGCGGTGCACAAGCTGAGCTGACCTGCACCTGAATCCTCCTTATCATTAGCTGGGCCGAGGGGAAGCATAATTAGCATATTTAATTTACGCGACGGTAATTAACCAATCGGAAATCAAAGTTGTTAAATACGTTGTAATAGCACTCGAAATCCTCACTGTTTTCCCAGTCCCTAATCCCAGAAAAAGTATACTATGGAACGCCATGCAAATAAGTAATATGGAACGCCATTTGTGCCAAAATAGATTTATTCTTAAGCATTTCAACTGATTAAGACAAAGATTAGGGACTGGAACCCAGTCTAATTCAAAGGGTACATTGCTGCTCAGCCAACTGTCGGGGATATAGTACCTTCATATGACTACTCATATGTATACAACAGAAAAAAACGTCGCATGGACTAAGTGAAAAATGGAGATCTAAATGAAAAAACGATGTATTTCAGCAAGTATTAAAACATTTTAGTTTTATTTTAGGCCTTCTTCAAAATACCGATGCCTACAGCAGTTGATTTTTTTTTTTGCCGTAAAACCAAAATAGTTTCATCCATGCCGACTTTCCGGTCGGTTAGCGTGAGCCCTGACTGAACTCTGCAGAAACTTCACATCCATCTTCGCATCGCATCGCGATGTAAAACAAAATGTTGGAAAACTTTTCTTTGACGCATGCGCATTTTCATAAATGTCTACACACATGCACACACTACACACAATAAAAAACATAGGAAATAGCAAGAGTGATTACAATAGTTCCTATTGCATTACATGCATATAACTAAAAATTATATATATATATTTAAATTTTTTATATAATATATAATTTTTTATATAATATATAAAAAATTATATATTATATAATTTTTTATATAATATATAAAAATTATATATTATATAATTTTTTATATAATATATATTTTATATAATATATAATATTTTATATAATATATATTTTATATAATATATAATAAATTATATAATATATAATAAATTATATAATATTTTATATAATATATAATATTTTATATATATAAAAAAATAATATAATATTTTAAATAATATATAATTTTTTATATAATATATAAAAAATTATATAATATATAATAAATTATATATTATATAAAGTTATATATTATATAAAAAATTATATATTATATAAAATATATATTATATAAAATATTATATATTATACAAAACAATATATAAATATATAACGTAAAAAGCCATGTTGATGGCGCCTCATATGGTTGGAATGGAATGTAATCCCTTGAAAATGAAAGGCAATTTTGTTTAATCATGCCTCATCAGTCAATAGGTACACGAACGATCTTCATCATTACCATATGGGCAACGGCGTCTACAAGTCTTAGGTAAGGATGACAGTAGCCATCCCGTGGTAAATCGCGAAAAAAGAAATCCACTCCGCCCCCATTAAATACGACTGTCGGCCTACATTTTATGTAATTAACATCTGATCTAATATATTATGTACCTAGGCCTATGTGGTTGGCTACGGATAGCCAAGTGTAGAGTACGAAATGCTAAAAAATTAATATGTAAAGGAAAATCATCCTAGAGCAATGCTGAAAAGCTACCGTCTCAATAGAACAAAAATTCCTTGTGGGACCTTGCTATATAATAGTACTGTATGTTGTTGTATCTAACGGCAACGTCCTCGTCATCAACCACACCCACAGTGCGGCAACACAAAATGTGCTGTCACTCATCGCTACTGACTGATTTGAATGTGTGGTTTAATACACATAAAAGCAATTTGTAGCCTACATTTATTTCATGTCGTATGTGATCTAGACTAGGGCCTAGGCCTACACACACGTACGTACCCAGCCAGCCTATTCGTCTTCGTCAAGCCAGCCTGCATTACAGTACATTGACACGAAATGTGCTGCACACGTATACACTCATCGCTACTAATTTGAATATTATTATGTGGTTTAATACACATAAAAGCAACTTGTAGCCTACATTTCCAGTTATCTGATCTATTACACACACGTACTACCCAGCCAGCCTACAGGCCTAGTTCGTCTTCCTCTAGCTCTACGCCAACCTGCATTACAACAGTAGTGTACATTGTTTATCTCTCAGAGGAGAGACCACCCACCCCTTGCAAGCACCACAAAACGGGTGTCTAGAAAACTAACACCTAAGGCCCCATAAAAAAAATTATTAGTTTATCATCCTATCAAGACCAAAAAACTGATGAGGGAGGGAGGTTTTTTTTTTTTTTTTTTTTTGATCCTAGATATTATAGAGAGAGCAAAGCTAGCGCGCGAAACTTCGAGATTTGTTCGCCGTTCGTCGTCAACGAACGTCATATCTCTCTTTCTTTGTGGACATGCGCAGTATGAAAAAGATCGCCTATAAATAGATATTGTTACTTGGCGACTACTCTAAAGATCGAAAATCATCATTCACCAGCCTTAAAATTTGTTTTTGACGAACAAACGATCGTTTTTTCAATGAAAAAAATCTAGTAAAAAAAAAAAAAAAAAATCGCGATTTCGTCAAAACCTGTACGTTAAGGGAAAGTACACAAAAGATATTCCCCTTGGGCTAGTTATTATTTATAGGCCTAGTTAGTACATAGTATCTGTAGATTCTTCATTGCAAGCCTTAGGCCAAGGTAATTAATGCTGAAATTATTATTATTATTATTATTATTATTATTACTATTATTATTATTTTTATTATTATTATTACCTGTACCTTAAGCGGAACTTAGACAATGGAGGAATTAGAGAACAATTAAAAAAAACCACGTTAAGGGGAAATAACACAAAAGATATTTCCCTTGGGCGATTATTATTTATAGGCCTAGTAAATAGTACAGTATCTGTAGGTTCTCCATTACAAGTCTTAGGCCAAGGTAATTAATGCTGAAATGATTATTATTATTATTATTATTATTATTATTATTATTATTATTATATCATTATTATTATTATTATTATTATTATTATTATTATTAAACATTAATTACATTAGAATGATAGTTTGGACAAGTTCAATAACGCTGGAATGGTATATTATTTATTTAATAATATTTCTCTTTTAATATGCGCTCAATTTTTTATTTCATGCTTCAATTTTGTCCTATTTTTTCCCCAAAAAAATTCAGTCAATGTCAGTATGTTGGTGTCAGCCTATGACACTAGGCCTAGTTTAAAGAGGGGCCTAGGTAAGATCTCAGCCTGTTAGGCCTCTTTCTCTCTAGCCTTTGGTATTACTGTACCTTACTACACTTTATAACAGGAGGTACTAGCTGTTGTTTTTGTAGATAATATACTAACATTTAACAACATCCAAGAAGGTCACAGTTAGTATACACACGTACATCCCATAAGTCCGTGAGATTTCATAGGCCTACCGTAGGTAAACATAGAAAGAGCGATACAGTAATAGTAAAACTCGAGCGTCACGACATTGCGAAGTGTCTGATCTTGTTCCTCGTATCGTACGCACTCGAGTCAATCCGATATGGATTGCAATGTAAGGAACGAAAAGTATACTCATATCTCAAAGAATTACAGTAAACCTTTGTTAACTAGTATTACCTCATATCATTATTGGATACATAGCATGTATTACTGGGTGTGGAGCAGTAGAGTGCACATGGCCGACGGAAGCGGGGTGGGCCCTGGTCCCACCACTTTTTGGCAAAAAATATATAATATCTGGAGATTTTTGTATGATCGGAAATGCAAAAAAAGGAGGAGGGAAGAAGGAGGAGAAGGATGGGAAAGAGATGTTTATCCAGTACCCGACCGAGTTACATTTTCTCGCAATTCACATTGGCGGATCTGGGGGGGGGGTCATGGGTCCTGACCCCTCCCTTGGGCAAAAAAAAAGGGAAAAAAGAAAAGAATTCTAGACCTACTTTTCAGGACCCGTGATCTGATTTTTTTTTTTTTGTTGCTATTAGAAAATTAGAATTTTGAAGAACATAAAATTCATTAAAACACACTTCAAATGTCGGGAAAGCTCAATTCCAACCATCTAGGAGACCCCCTTTTCTTTTTGGGATTTATCGATTCATGGAAAATTCGTATGCAACTACTCATTTTTTAAAAATTGTTATGTATGTATACACACATAAGCCCTATTTACTGTAATAACAATGGGAACAAATTACCTGACCGTTTTCAAGATGGGAAAACCTTGAATTTTGAAGAACATAAAAGTAATTAAAAGACACCTCAGAAGTTGGGAAAGCTCATTTCTCGCCATCTAGAAATTGAAATTTTCCCTTTGAAGGAATGCTGACCGCACCACCTAGATTTATTCCAGATCTGCATAATTCATATTCCCATTCATCTTATAAGCAGTGGCGTAACAGGCGGGGCAGACTGTCCCCCCC
>NW_022698014.1:19052-21856 GCF_011630105.1 Anneissia japonica
CCGACGGTTTTTACCGGGCTGACCAAGCCGTTGTACCGGGCTGGATAAGAAGAGAAAAGGAAGAGGGGAGAGGGAGGGAAAGAAAGAAGGGGAAAGAAAAAGAAAGGAAAAAGGAAAAGAAAAGAAGAGAAAAATAAAGACAAGAATAAAAAGGATATAATGAACAGATACCACAATACCCCGGCCTGCAACCCCTTCTCCACTTCAAAAAGTGTCCATAGCGCATTTGATCTAAGCCCCCAGGTATTCTCCGCAGTGGCGTAACCACCGAGGGACAAGGGGAAAATATCCATCTGTGGAAAGTCTTTCCCCATTGAATGCCCTTTTAACCCGGGAAAGAGCCTGAAAATCTCAAATTTTATATCGCATATTTTGTTGAGGTAGGCCAATTTCCTATAAAAATTGCACATTTTAGGGAGTTTTGATCAATTCCGACGAAATTAGAATTAAAAAAACAAAAACTTTTCGCGCGCATTTGTTAATGTTGAAGCTTGTGCTTGCTCCCCTTTGCCTTATAACACATAGTCCCAAACTCAAGAAAGAAAATTTAAGATAGATCGTTTTACCTAAAAGAAGGGCCTCAATGTGTAATGATGTTGAAAGAATACATGTTTGTAATAAATAAAGCCATAAGGAAAATGCTTATATTCAGTTTAAAAAAACGAGTGTGGCCATATATAACATAAGAGCATTTCTTGTTGAGGTAGGCCAATTCCTCTAAAAATTGCACATTTTAGGGAGTTTTGATCAATTCCAACGAAATTAGAATTAAAAAAACAAAAATTTTTCGCACGCATTTGTTTGCGTTAAAGCTTGTGCTTGCCCTCCTTTGCCTTCTAAGTTATTTAAAAACATAATATTCCCAAACTTGAGAAAGAAAATTTAAGATAGATTTAGCTAAAAGAAGGGCCTCAATGTGTAATGATGGTGAAAGAATAGGCCTATGAATTGTAATAAATAAAACCACGATGAAAATGCTTATATTTAGTTTCAAACACACGTGTGTGGCCTATATTAATAATAAAATAAGCCCTATGTCGTATTGTTTTCTATATGGGGGGTGGGTATCACATCAAGTCATAAATTACTAACCGAGAAAATTATTACCTTTGCTCTAAAGTTACAATTAGAGCCTATTATGTGTGGTCTACAGGTCGCAGACCATTAGCCTGGGTGCAGTAGGAAATTAGCGGGAAAAAAGTAAAGGAAAATTTATTTTTGGTTTTTCTGAATCAGTATATCATATAGTGTCTCAAAAAAAAAATCCCCATTCTTAGAGCTTGGGCAATTTTTTTTATAGCACTTTAAAATTTTGACATAAAATATCCTATTTTGGGCTAATTAAGATCTGTATCTTATACACATCTAGATGTGTATAAGAGACAGGTTAATTACATGTAATGCCGAAATGATTATTATTATTATTATTATTATTATTATTGTTGATCAAATTTTTAAATGAGAGTGATGCTGTCTCTTATACACATCTAGATGTGTATAAGAGCCAATTTCCAAGATGGCGTTCATCTTGGCGGAGAAAATGGTTATTTTTGTAATATTATTATTATTATTATTATTATTATTATTATTATTATTATTATTAATATTATTATTATTGTACAAAATACAATCTCATCAAAGCAATCACATATAGAATATATATTAATATTATTATTTTAATAGTAGTATTATGCTTATTTATTATTTTTGAAATCATTAATAATATTATGTATATAATTATACTGTATTGTATTTCTGTTATTTCAAAATTATATTTTAATATTAGAATGAATTACATTGTTAGTACTGTTATATAATAATATTATTTATAATATTTTTATTACCACTATTGATATCATTACAGTATTATCATCATCTGTCATCATCGTCCTCATCTTCATCACGTCCTTATCAATCATCTATCGTCGTTATCATCATCCTCATAATTTTCATCCTCATTCTTCATCATCATATTCATCCATCATCCTCATCATCATCAATGGCATAGCCAGCTATTGGCACAGTTGGGACAGTCTCACACCATTTTTCCAATGGGTCCACAAAAAATGGTCCACATTTAAAAAAAAAGATCCAAATTTATGTAATTTTATGCATAAAATGGATCCAGATACCTTATGTTTAGGTAAATATGGGTAAAATTTAAGAAAATGGGTCCAGATATTTCATAATTTGCGTAAAATGGGTCCACGTTGTTTGAATTTACATGTAAAGTGGGTCCGCTCTGATATTGTCCCACACCGTTTGAAAAACCTGGCTATGGCATTGATCCTCATCCATCATCGTCACCCTCATCACCATCCTCACCAATCATTGTTAACATCATCACCATCACCTTCATCCTACTAATCATCATCATCCTTATTCTCATCATCATCAACCTCATCCTTATCCTACTTATCATCATCACTCATTCATCATCATAGTCCTCATTATCATCATCATTGTCATTATCATCCTCATTACAATCATCATCTATCATCATCATCCTCATTACAATCATCATCTATTATCATCATCCATTATCATCCTTGTCCTCATCATCAACATCATCATCCTTATAATTCATCATTATCAATCATCATCCTCATCATGAGGATGATAATGAAGAGGATGAGGACGACAAGAATGAAGATGAGGATGAGGGGTAGACGGAATGTTTCTCATCATTCGTAATCAGTAACCTCATCAACATCATTCTCATCAATCATCCTCATCATTATCACGATCACCCTCATCAACGACCATTATCATCAATCATAATCATCATCATCCTTATTTTCATC
>NW_022698014.1:21900-23084 GCF_011630105.1 Anneissia japonica
TAATCCTTCTTATTATCATCATTATCCTCACCATCCTTATCAGCATCATTTTCTTCCTCATCATCATCCATCATTAATCATCATCTACCTCATCATCTTCCTTCTCATCAGTCGTATCATCCTCATCCTCCTCATCATCATTCTTATCTTAATCACCATAATCATAATCATCATTACCATCATCCTCATTATCATCATCATCATCATTACCATCATCATTTTCATCATTATCCTCTTCATCACCAGTCACTACCATCATCATGAGGATGATGAAGATGAGGACGACGAGAATGAAGATAAGGACAAGGGTGAGGATGAGAGGGATGATTCTCATCATTCATCATCATCATTCTCATTAATCATTTTCTATCTTTCTCATTACCATCATCACAATCATAAATTATCATAAACAACCATTATCATCAATCATAATCACCATCATCTTCTTCCTCACCATCATCCTCATCATCTTTTTTCTCCTCGTCATCATCAACATCCTCCTTATAATGGAGAATATAATGAGGATGAGGATGACAATAAGGAAGATGATGATGATAATAATTATGACATCTGTATATTAAGAATAACAGTACTAACGCTAATATTAATGTGAATTATAAACTATAATTTTTTTTAAACGCATAAGAATAATGATATACTATATTAATAATATTATAGAGTAACAACATAATAGTGTACTAATGATGATGAAGAAAAATGTAGTGTAGAAAGATTAAATTTAAATAGGTAAACATTTCTTTTAATTTTGATTGTCGGAGTCTTGGAATTCGGTGTGTTGCTTGGGTGGTGAGGAATTCCCGTCTGACAGGCCTAGACTCCCATCGTCCGATGCCTCGACAAGGTTGCCACACCACAAATAATGATTTGCTTATTCATATAACATTAATTTGATTGCCAATCCCTAATATTTTGGCTTAAAAGCAAAGTTTTGGGCCATACAAAGCTAAAAAGAAACTCTCCCATAAGCCCAGGGAAGTTTATTCCGGGACTCTGACCAAGGTCTAGTCGGCCCTGTGTTTGGACCCACCCTATCAGACTCCCTGGGGCCACCACTAAACGACTATAATGGGTAAGTATTTAACTAAGGTCCTGTCAGTTTTCACAGTTATAGAACAAACTAAAAGTGACTAAAAAAATTGGTATGTTAAAGCAAAATTTCACTA
>NW_022698014.1:23118-29635 GCF_011630105.1 Anneissia japonica
TTGTATTTGTACTTTGATAACAATAAAATTATTTTTACATTTTAAATACATAGTTTTTTCCACCTTAATGGACGCCATCTTGGATTTTATCATGATGACGTCATCATTCCGATCAAATTTTTAAATGAGAGTGATGAGTAACTATTTAGCCAAGTTGTTGTTACATTTCATATCCACAGTATATGTAAAAGTGACCAAAAACATACATTTATTTCCCCTACCCCTATCTTAAATAGTTTAAAATAGGGTATTTTAGGTCAAAATTTCAAAGTGCTGTAAAAAAAATTGCCCAAGCCCTAGGCATGGGGATTTTTTTTCTGAGACACTATAGGGTATGCTGATTCAGAAAAATCAAAAATTAATTTTCCTTTACTTTTTTCCCGCTAAAGTTCATTTCAGCAGTTTTACAACCAGACTACATCACCTAATTGTAACTTTAAGAGCACTGATGAATATTTATTACTTTGTAATTTGCATAACAAATTATTTATAAACCATGGCTTCCTACAATGTCATTATTTATATATAATGACACTCGACCTCAACGGTTATTTATATATAATAGGTAGTACGAAACCATTATATAGATATAATGACTGCGACACGATAACATGTGTGCATTATATACATATAATGAGTTTGAAATCCAAGCATTATATACATATTTATTTTTAATTTTTTTTTGCATATATTTTTCCTTTTTGCACTGTTTTTTTCTGGCCGTCACTTTGGTCATTTCCCATGCTTAGAATTTTTCCGTGCTTTGCCGAAGCATAAGTCAAGGATGTGCCTCCTAATATTTAGTGTCAGTCTATGGTGGGGTGTGCGTGTGAGGACCAATTAAAGTGATTTAAGCTCAAACAGTCTATTTCAAAAACCGGTCAGTTGATGTTGATGAAACTTATGGGAAAGTTTAATCAAGTTACAAGGAAGAAATTGTTATGTGTTAGTGACGATCCAGTGAAGGGTGTAAATTTGAGGGTCTTTTCAATTTTTGAGGACCCAGACCTAAATATCTCTTTAAAAAAAACCAATGGGTTTAAACAAAACATTCTATAATACTTTGTAAAGGTCTTGTAAAAAATGATTAAATTTTTGTGACGATCCGCAGTATGGTGTGGATCTGAGGACCATTTAAAGGAAAACAACCCAGACCACATATTTCAAAAACGGATCAATTGATCTGAACAAAACATTCGGAAAAAGTTACCAAGTTACAAGGAAGAAATTAATATGTGCTGGCTACGAATCAGTCAGGGGTGTAAATGTGAAGGTCATTTCAAATTTTGAGTACCCAGACCTAAATATCTCTTTTAAAAAAATCAATGGTTATAATTTAAACCTTGTATAACAGTTTGTTAAGGTCGAGTAAAGAAGTGATTGAAGTTTTGTGACGATCCGGAGTAGGGTGTAGATCCGAGGACCACTGAAATAAAAACGTCCCAGACCACATATTTCGAAAACGGATAAACTGATCTGAATGAAACATTTGGAAAAAGTTAACCAAGTTAAAAAGGAAGATAGTATTATGTGCTGGCAACGAATCAGTCAAGGGTGTAAACTGGAGGTCATTTAAATTTTTGATATCCCAGACGTAAATATCTATAAATAACTTTTAATGGGTGTAAATGTAACTTTGTATAATTGTTTGTAAAGGTCCAGTAAAGAAATGACTGAATTTTTGTGATGATCAGGCGTAGGGTGGGAATATGAGGATCATTTAAAGGAAAACATCCCAGACCAGATATGTGAGGTCTCACCACAAAATCAGTCTCATGGTTAGAAATTCAAAAATTTAGTTTATATTATATTTGGGTAGATCACACATTATAAGCTTTCATGTGGTCTTCGAATGGCTTCCCTACTATAAGTAAATCCAGAGATGTGAGCATTTAAAATTTAGGTGTATAAGAACCACGTTGAGAAAATCAGCCTCAAAGATAAACTAACCTGTACAAATAATATGACTATAATTACAGAATATGTGCAGAGAACACTTTATTTTTCATTAAAGCAATGGGGAAAAGCCCTATGTTCTGTTGTTCAAACAGACATAGTGAGTGTGGTTAGTGATCCGCTTCACGTGATTGTCATGATCATCTTTTTTTTTTATTCTTCTTTCTCCCCATTTCTTGGTCGCACGATATCTCAAAATTGCTGTGAGCTACGTACATGCACGCTTCAACAAACATTTGGCTTAGCATGGAATAGTCACAGTGAGTTGTTCAATGTGCACAGTTATGTGTGACGTCATCTATGCGCAATTTTGCGTGTTTTCCATTATTGATCAAATTACCCTAACCAACTGTCATTTCTAAATCATATTCAGTGGACAATAAACTTCAGGTCAAGGTTACATGTCACATACTGAAATATTTTGCATCCGCGTCATAACGTGCACGCATGCTTGAGTCAAAATTTTAAAATGCTCAAAATCACTTATTGACTAAATTAGAGCATGTTTCAGTCCATTTTCAGCATTTAAAAATTATTTGAAATTTCCACAACGCGAGCATTTTTATGTGAACAGCATGTACGGAAGCTAGAAAATTACGTAAAATTTTTTACATATTTTATATTCGGTTCGCGTGTCTTAACATGCGTGTACGCGTGCATCAAAATTTATATATGCTTAAAATTATGCCTATATTTAATCAGTTAAAGCTCCTTAGATGAAAGGCGACCCCCAATTTTTATTAACTATTCTGAAAGCACACAAGTTGTAGATATGATTTTATAGTCCATAATGGCTGATCGGATATTGTGACGTCATCATATTGCCATCAGAATTTTTTTTTAAACTGAATTTTATTTATGACGTCATTATTTTTATACTCATTTGAACATATCTCGCTTATACTTGATCGATCGTCTCCCACCTGTGAGTATGTTACAGCCTAGACAATTCCCTTCATTTTTCATTTTGATGCCGTCATTGTCAAAATGAATATTTTTCTAACCTCTCCCCACCTCTTTCATTAAATCCCGAGAGAGAGAGGGCGGCAGACTTGATATTTTCCTCCACAGTTTGAAAATCCTGGCTACAGTATTTTTCCATATTTCATTTTTAAGTGCTGCGAGATTTCTTTTGCTGGACAAGCAGATCACCGAACTCGTTCAAAGTGACGAGTTCAAATGTAGTTATTATTATTACAATTTTATTGTGTTACAGTGTAACAGATAAAAACAACATTCTACTGACTATTTATCTATATATAGATATTGAAATATTGAAGTGAAGCTGTACTGTAACTTGGTAGTTATTATGCTGTTTTTAATTGTAGTATCCCGGGTGCAAATTTGGTAAAACCCAGGAATGTTTTTTATCTTAAATTTGATAAGTACTGAAGCTGAGCGGCTGTTTTAGAGATATTGTTCCTGCTTCTAGTGCTGAAGACCTGGTTCAAACCCAGCCAGCATGGGGTTTTAATTGGAATTTGATCGCTAAGCTCCTTGAATAGCAATCATATTGGGAATTTGACGCGTTAAGCCTGGTTTCCTGTTGACGTAAAAGTCAGAATTTCTTACGTTTCTTACGACTCTTTACGCAAAGTTGAAATAATGCCGACGTCAATGATGTTTGCGTTGATCGTGTTGGGCCGCAGATAAACAAACAATTTTCAGCCGCTTACGAAAGTGCTTACGAGTGCTTGCGACTGTTACGTTGAGTTTTTTTCTTGCGATACGACGACATAAAAATGACGTAAATTGTAGTTGTTACGTTTGGCTGCCTTCTTTCGCACTAATCCTATCCTTGGTACCCTGTGTTTCCGCGCAAATATGGGCTTCCACCTCTTTATATGAGCTGCACTGAAAATGTTAGCAAAACATCTAGCATTTAATAACATGAATTATTGCAAAGAAGTTAGGCCTACATTATTAAAATACAAATAGGCCTATTTGATGTGTGTAAATATTTATTTTGTTTCTCACAATGATGATGCTTCGAACATTCCCTGAACATTCGTGTTTCATACCACCAAATTTGAATTCTTGGAAACTGCATTAATAGGCCACGGCCTCGAGGTGCTTGTCACCCAATCTACTATGTGAAAAAGATTTAGGACAAAAAACATCGGTACGAGGGAAAGTTGGATTGGTGGTAAACTTCAGCCTTATTGACAAATATTGACAAAATATAAAACGGTCCTCACTCCTGCTGTATAAATGGCCCCCTTTGTGATAAAATTAGTTATTTTCATTTTTACTACTCTCCTCATTGAAATTTCGCAACAACCAACTAATTTGTTGCAGTATTATTATTATAATACGATCATTGTTGTCATTATCATAATCAAACGGTGCTGCTGAGCTAGTGCTACAGTAATCCACTGACATGTATTTGTGTGTAACTGATATACCTTTTTTTTCCTTCTTTTTTTTTATAAGAAAATATTTTATAACCCCGGGTTTTAAGAACACTGGGAATGAAAATGCTTTAAAAATAAGAACAAATTGAGGTAAAAAATTTTTAATCCAGAAAAACCAAAAAAAACCCAAACTATTATAGTCTTATTTGTACATACGTACAGTAGGTGTGACGATGATATCCTTTGTAAAACAGTACAGTATATTGCTGTGAAATAATTGACTATTCTAAAAAGTGTGGCAGACTCGCGAGTACTCTGCCAAAAGTCTGTAGTGTGGCAGACTCGCTAGTACTCTGCCAAAAGTAGGTTTAAGATTTGGTGTTGCATCACAAAAATTTAAACAATATTATAGTCAAAAGGGTATAGTGCATGGAATACTTCAAACTTAAAGAGGTTACTGAAGATTTTGTATATAATGAACTATGTAAGCTTAATATATCTAAAGGTACCAGCATCATATGGATGGTATTCCTGCTAGATTTTTGAAAAATGGAGCCGTTATCTTACGAGGTCCTGCTACGTACATTATCAATTTGTCAATAAAAACCAATATTGTTCCTGACGATTTAAAAGTTGCGAAAGTGCAACCATTATACAAAAAGAATGATAGGTCAGATGTTTCAAATTATAGGCCAATTAGCATTTTAAATGTTTTTTCAAAGATTCTTGAACATTCAATATTCTCTCAACTAAATGATTATTTAAATACACACGATGTACTATATGAAAACCAATCAGGGTTCCGCAAAGGTTATTCCACTGACACCAGCTTAATCCACATGAGTGATTACATAAGAACAAAATTATCTATTGGCTATCATTGTAGATGGTAAAGTTCCAAATGAAATTTCATCTATATTGACTAATTGGCTTATTGAAAATAAATTGTCGCTACATTTAGGAAAAACAGAAGCTATATTGTTTGGTACAAAAAGGAAACTGAAAAATAACATAGACTTAAATATCATATGTGATGGCAATGTTATAAAAAATGTTGAATCACTCACATACCTAGGTGTAGAATTAGACAGAACATTGTCAGGCGAAGCAATAGCTAAGTCAATAATTAAAAAATGCAACGATAGACTTAGATTTATGCATACACAAGCAAAAAGTTTAAACATAAATTCTAAAAAAATTATTTGCTCTGCACTTTTCAGTGCCACTACTATTACGTTTGCTCCTCTTGGTATTCGTCTGTTTCAAGTCACATGAAAAAAAAATTGCAGGTTATGCAAAATAAGATGGTCCGTTTTATTAAAGATGAGAGACCGCAAAGTAATGTTGGCCAAAGAAAATTAGACGAGCTTGGTTTGCTAAATGTAAATGACAGAGTTATCCAATTAAAATTAAACCATGTACACAAAATAGCCAATTCTATAGGACCAGAGTATCTTAATACACATTTTATAAAAGTTTCTGAAAGGCATAATTACAATACGAGACAAAGGAGAATGAACTTTGTAAAACCTAAAATAACCAGTCAAAACAGTAAGACATTTTATGTTACGGTTATACAAAAGTGGAACAAACAACCCTATATGATCAAGTCTTCACCGAGTTTAAATATATTAAAAAGGGCAAAATTATATTTAGCAACAAAATCTGAAATGACAAACAATTAGTAAACAGTTTTAACATATAAATATGCTTTAAACATGAACATAATTTTTTGTGAAATTTTAGACCTAACGTATTTACCCCCTTTTTTTCTTTAACTTTATGGAAAAGGAAGTTCAGTGGTCCTTGTATTTACTACCAAAATCATACAGCAACATTTAATATCAATCTTCTTTCTTTGAATGGAGATATAAATCCGAACCCTGGGCTGGTAAAGAACCCCTGTGGTGTTTGTGAAAGGCCTGTCGCCATTACACACAGGTCAGTTAAGTGCAATGTATGTAGCAAAGACTAAAGAAGCGTTCGCTATACGTAGACTACACCCTTTGCTTAACAATGGGCTCAGAGCTTCAAAAGAGCTTTCTTTGTTTTTGTAGGTATCTTTGATCATTAGAGTAGGAATGCTTTGATCTTTTGTTTAAATCACTGCTATGTCACCTACTAGAGGTAATGTTTTGATTGGTTAAACACTTTTGGTACTAGTGCATATAAGCTTGCTAATATGGATAAATTTTTCATTCCTGATG
>NW_022698014.1:31919-33975 GCF_011630105.1 Anneissia japonica
CTTTTGGTACTAGTGCATATAAGCTTGCTAATATGGATAAATTTTTCATTCCTGATGATGACATAATTAATGTCGAAATATTGAATCCCAACACGATGGCGTGTATTTCAATACTTGGAGTATGTATTATACTTTCTTACTTATAATCTCTGTTCAACATTTCCAGCTTGTGTGTCTTTAAGCACTTTAAGTTTTTGTTGTCATGCTAGCTCGAAGCTTGGTTTTGTTTTTTCAACAATAGAGAAAACTTTCTCAGTCACTACTGCTATAAAATATTACCATAGTTCCCCGGGTAGAATCCCACACCGACTTTACGCCCAACTTCGCGTACACGAATTTCCCCGGGTGATGTCCCAGGGTCTGAGGAATGGGTAAGTCGGCCTAGCAGGCCTTTCCTGGGTCGATAAATTTAACAAATGCTCAAAAAATAAAGGAATTGTCTCCGAATTCTGCCGACTTGAAACTCTTAAAATTGCTTAAAACTGATATTGGTCGCCATAAATTAAAACACAAAGCCCATTCTTGTAGATTACTTTGTTGTTTATCTGTCTTCCGAAGAATGTACTAGGCCTAGTCCAACCCCAACGCGGTACGAAGCACCAAGCCCCATACAGGACACAAATCTCTTTGTTTGAGTCCAGTGAAGCCCAGCTGTTTAGTCATTGTGTTTGTGGTGTCAGACATTTTTCATGAAGGTAACTGTCTATTATCATCTCAAGTTTACTAGTTAATTGTGAATGAATTTCATTCAACAACACCATTATGAATCCAACACAACAGCCTGTTGCAGCACAGTCCCCAAAACCCACTACTAGTGGTACTAGTACTAGTAAAAAAATTACAACTAAGACGATAACATGTCTTGACGATCAATGCTCATTTGACATAATAATCGACAAAAATGGAAACTCCACAATCAAATGTACACTATGCCTAAGGGAATGTCATCATAAATACGTTGGAGTAGCCCCATCATCAAAAAGAACTTGGTTTTGTCCCCCATGTCGAGAAATACAATCAACTACTGCAACACTTCAACTAATTATTTGCCAACAGAATGAAGCAATGAGGAAATTAAGCGATGTCGTTGAAGACATAAGAAATGAACTTAACGAAATGAAAACCGAAAATAGCAAACTAAAAGCATCTATCAAGCAACTAGAACAAGGAGCTGATAAACACCTAGATGATGACAACAAATCTCCGCAATCTAATGCTAAGTTATACGTAAAGAACCAAAAGAGAAAAGGCCCGGAAACAAGAAATAAACCTGAGGCTAATACGTACGACACTCTTATCTTAGGGGATTCGATAATCAAAGGCATCAATGAAAGAGGCTTAGCAAATACTAAGGTAACTTGTTTACCCGGGGCAAGAATTCAAAATCTAAAGGAAGCTATGAAATCACAAAATGCAAACAAGTTCGATACTATCATCATACATGGCGGAACGAATGATTGTACAGACGACGATAACGTAAACAGTGCCCCAATTGAGTTCGCACAGATAATAGAGGAAGTTAGAACAAAAGCGCCCAACACATCAATTATCTTTTCAACAATATGCCCTAGACAAGATGCTACTGAACACCAAGCTAGAGTGGATAAGCTAAACAGAGATATCAAGGAATTCGTGTCAAAAGAAAACTGCAAAATTATCGATAATGACGCGACGTTCAAATTGTATAACAACGAATGTGAACAAGGATCACTCACCAGAAGCAGACTGCACCTCAGTCACTATGGAACTAGGAAGTTATTGAAAAATATCAATACAGTGCACAAGATCATCAAAGTAAAAGAATCATCTAAACCTCATCGAACCACATCGGATCACCTATCCAGGGAACATAGACTTCGCAGGGGTTCGTATCGCACTACTCAATACCGACAGAAGCACTGATCAAACAGATTTAACAACTCATACAAGGAAAATCCAGGTTGCTACTACTGCGGAGAAATGAATCACCATATGAAAGACTGTACTCATGGTAAACCGATTCGTTGCCGTGAATGCTTTGAATTTGGTCATAAACAAGGACAAAATATATGTAGAC
>NW_022698015.1:0-532 GCF_011630105.1 Anneissia japonica
CTTCGTGTCCAGGATGCGCCACGCGGTCCGGTTTCCGGACGCGCGCCTGACGAGCGCGTGACATCGCATGGACACCGCGTTCGAAAAGGACAAGTTGCACCGGACTCCCCGTCGTTCGTCGAGAACCACCGCCTTCGACGGCCATCTCATGTCGAGCGGGACGTCGTCATCGGAGGTCGGAGCTCCCACCGCGTACACAGCCTCAACGGGCGCCTTCCTGCCCAACAAGCCCATCGGAGCGTCCTCGGACGAAACGTATCGCGTGTACAGGACCGGCGGAAGATCCGCTGGGTTCAAGTATTGCCGAGGAAGATCGAGGGCCGGTCGTCTGACGTCTCTCGACGGACCGCGATATTCGGTCCGGACATCTTGCAGACGTTGGAAAGTCAAAGACGAGGCGGAGTCACGTCAGACGACGTAAATCGATCGACTCACCATCGAAAAACATTAAAGAAAGACAGACTTTAAAAAATTGAAAGTCACACACAGGTTTATGGTTTTTTTTGTTCAAGTTTTATTTTATTCATTCATT
>NW_022698016.1:0-774 GCF_011630105.1 Anneissia japonica
AGCGTTCTGTGACGTTGAGACAGGGTGTAATCACATTTAATATTTACAATCTCTGGCCAACGTCGACCCAACGGTGGTAACCAACGTCTATTTTAAACGTTTACCGACGTCGGGCCAACAAAGTACTATGACGTTGCGACAACGTCTTTAATTACATCTAATATTTACAACCTCTAACCAACGTCGGCCCAACGGTTGTAACCAATCTTCACTAACGTTTACCGACGTCGGACCAACAAAGTACTCTGACGTTGCGACAACGTCTGTTATCACATCCTAATATTTACAACCTCTAACCAACGTCGGCCCAACGGCTGTAACCAACCTTCACTAACGTTTACCGACGTCGGGCCAAAAAGCACTCTGTTGCGACAACGTCTGTTATCACATCCTAATATTTACAACCTCTAAACAACGTCAGGCCAACGGTTTTAACCAATTACCATTTCAAACGTTTACCGACGTCGGGCCAACAACGTACTGTGACGTTGAGACAACGTCTACAATCACATCTAATATTTACAACTTCTAGCAAACGTTGGGCCAACGGTAGTACCCAACCATCTTTTTAGTAGTTTGCCGACGTCGGGCCAGTAACAAATCGTGACGTTGTACCAACGTCTGTAGTCAGACTGAATATTTACGACCGCTTACCAACGTTGGGACGACATCGGAAAATCGACAAATATGTTCATACGTTGGGCCAACGTGAAATTCCAATGTTGGTTTGACGTTACCTCTCCGACCAAATTTTGTAACCAAACACCAACCGTA
>NW_022698017.1:0-1175 GCF_011630105.1 Anneissia japonica
ACGACATTCTCGTCGCGATCGCAAGCGTCGGAGAAACCTTCGTCGAACGTTCGAAACCTTCTCCAGCGGACGTAAGAATCCAACCAGGTCATGACGTTGGATCTGTTGCAATTCTTTCTTGATCCGAACGCCATCGAACGCGAATACTACGACCATCGGATCGCCGCCTGCAACGGAGACGATGTCGGGTACTGTTACGACGCCCTCGTGACGTTCCAGACGGTGCCGACTTTGAGATCCAACGGCCGGCTGTCGTGGCCTCACCGAGTTCCGGACTTCGAGACGAAAGGAAAAGAGGCGGTGCGGGCGGCCGCGTCCGGTGAGAGGGTCGGGTACGATCCGTACCCGTTCATGGAATCTGCAATCGTCAACCGACTTGGTAACGATGCGGACGCCCGCGTTCGCGTGATATCCGCGTTCAGGAGTCACGCTCACGAGGTCGATCTTGCATCGGCGAAGTGCTTCGACCAGCTGTTCATCGCTCACGTTCCGGCAACCCACGTCCGCATCTTCAACGTGGAACTGTCGACGCACAACGCCCGCATAAGGAAGGGACTTGCGTCCGTGGGAAGGGTGATAGGAGATTGGGCCGGCGGCGCTAGGGCCGACGAGTTTGTCGAAGGACTGCTGAAGCCGCTCTATCCTCACCGAGAAGGAATCTCGGCTCGTGCAAGCCTTCCGACGTTCATGCGGAATATACGACCGGAAGCTGAGGACGAAGAACAGGATCGTGACCGTGAGATCGGAACCTGCGTCGTGGAAATTTCGTTGGCGAGATTGCAAGCTCAAACTTTGCGATCAAAACACGCTGTACGAGCGGGTGGACGAACGCCTCAAGTGGACGTGCTGCATGTTTGCCGACGACCGCGTCCCCTTCGGACGCTTACCGGTCAACCTACTTTTGAATATCAAATACCCGAGACGTTCCACTCCCTCTTAGTTTATGTAAAAATGTAAAGAGACACAATAAATAAAGAAAGGAAAACAAATAATACGATTTTCTGGTGTATTTCTTTTTTGTTCATTTATTGTTTCTATCAATCAGACTAAAGTAATCTTTTCGCTTATCAACTCAACCTTCTTTCCCGTCTTCGTCTCCTCCTTCTCTTTGTGCGAACAGCAGAACATCGTCTTCACCGCATCCAACATCAATGCCATCTGGAAGATGACGAGAA
>NW_022698018.1:0-1277 GCF_011630105.1 Anneissia japonica
TTACTAATTATTCACTAAAGCATTATTCGAGCACCTTTATTACTATTATTATTATTATTATTATTATTATTATTATTATTATTATTATTATTATTATTATTTATTTAATTTTATATATATTATTATTTTAACAACCAGATTAACATTGAAAACATGAATATGCATATGTGCAAAATTATCGCAGAAAATAAACTTATAATTTATAAAATTATTTTTAAAAACAGAATCAAATAGATAAAGTTTTTATTTAAAAGCAGGTTTTGCATGGACGTAATTTTAGTTTCATTAATCAAACTATCGTAATATTATTATTATTATTATTTAATATTATTATTATTGTTATTATTATTAATATTATTATTATTATTGTTTGTTTATTTTTTGTTTTATGTATATGCTTAGGCCTAAATAATATATATTGTATACATTTAATAATGTAATTAGAAATAAATATTTAAACTAATTGTTAAACAAATATAATATAATGTTAACAATAATATAGGCTAAGCTAGACCTAATCAATTATTGATATAATAAAGGCAAATATTTAGAACATCATTAATACAACACCTTCATGACAGCTCAGCCCTCCAAATCTTGTTTTAATAAATAACTGAATTCACTTCAATGATATATTTTGATCTTCATTCATTATTATTATTTTCATTTACTTTTTATTATTATTTAATTATTATTATTATTATTATTATTATTATTATTATTATTATTATTATTATTATTATTTAATTATTATTATTATTATTATTATTATTATTATTATTATTATTATTATTATTATTATTATGTCTTTGCCATTAACATTATTGTTTCTCTGGCGTCTTGTACAGGGACATGTTCCTTTTTGCCTAACCAGTCTCATTACGTTTTGAGTGAAATAAAATTATGAATTATGAATTATACCAATGTCATCTATCGATAAAAACATTGATTCGATTAATTAACAGCAGCTTTTCGCACTGTGGCAGTGCCGATAGAAAACAGCAACTTTTTGGCACTGCGGCAGTGCCGATAGAAAACGGCATCTTTTTGGCACTGCGGCAGTGCCGATAGAAAACAGCAGCTTTTTTCAATTGCATCCTGCTGCAGACCGGCAGCGAGACGAGGGCAGCTACGCTTTGCAAAAGCAGCCAGACATTGCAAAATCGTTAATGCAAAAGAATAGCCTGGGCGATACCATTTTCGCGAAGGTAGATTGACTTTCGACATAAACCTTGTACAAAAAAAAATATGATCGACCACTTTTATGGTTGCTGCCC
>NW_022698019.1:0-775 GCF_011630105.1 Anneissia japonica
CTGGAGGAGTTTCATATTAAAAACAATATAATTAACTTGTCCCTACAAAAGGCTTTTATTAAAAGTGTCAGTGGAGTTGTAGAATGCAATACGGTTATCCACGAAATTGTTCGACACTCAAAATGCTATGACAGCTCATATAAATTGGTTCGACCTGGAAGATGCCTTTGGATCTGTTTCCCATGACTTAATAATTCAAATTGGTCATCGGACACTTTTAAGTTGTAGAAACGCAATATGTTTGAAAAGGCATCTTCCAGGACGACCCACTTTCGCCACTGACATTATGTGCTTTGACACTCTGATTCAATATCTTGAATCAGAGTAATCATGGGTACGCTTTTGACAATAGGAAAATTATAACAGCAGGTCACAGTGGAGTTGTAGAACACAATACGGTTTAAATCCATGAAATTGTTCGACACTCAAAATACTATAATAAGACAGCTCATATATTCTTGGTTCGACCTGGAAGATACCTTTGGATCTGTTTCCCATGAGTTAATTCACTTTTCTTTATCAAGGTGTAACGTAAATAACTGGTTAAAATATATCAAAAACATGACAGTATTTCAGACAAAGAAGATTTCGCCATTGATGTTCATCCCTGATTCAATATCAGAGACTAATCATGGGTACGCTTATGACAATAGCAAAATTATAGCTGTGACCACTTCCTGATGACTTCTGTCTGGCTTACACAGAATAAATCCACTCTCTAACGTACTGTATAATACATAAGATATCGTATTACACAAGATCAATGTGCTTAAAA
>NW_022698020.1:0-1391 GCF_011630105.1 Anneissia japonica
GCTATCTGATCCAAACGTCAGTGTAACGTTGAATGCTTCTGTTGTATTTCTTGGTAAGGTTACCTTAACTACAATGAGATTATATTATACAAGTAGTGTAGCGATAAAATTCTAAGAGTAATATACAAGAGGCTGTTACCTTTCTTTTTAAATACAACACAAACTGCTCATTGTATTGTTTAATAAGTCAATAAAGTTTTCATTACCTATATCCTGAGCATCTGTTAACATGTTTTCTCCATCCATTGGTGTAACCATTGAGGATATGCCTGAGTACTCCCCTTTTTGTTGAAATGTGAAAAAAATAATAGTAAATTTATAGAAATATATGGCAAAGTAAATTACTTTAAGATATTAACAACCAATTTATAGTTAAAGCATAGCCATCGTTTAATGTACTGTCACTATAGTTTTACACCTCGTGTAAAGTTCAGTGGGTGCTTAATATTACTATTAATTCAGCATCCTCAATTCCCATTTAAAAACCTGTATGACACTGCCATCTGTCAGTAACAGTGTGTCTGTATTGACAGGATTTGAAATATTGATTGTATATGCCATACTTTTTTCTCTACACCGTATAAATGATGAAGAATATGCTGTGGTGTTACGGAAACTTATTGGCAGGCTTAACAGCACAGCTGCAGTGCTAATCTGAAAGAGGTACTTATTCAAGGCCTCTGCTTATTACAAATTATTGGATTAGATGTTACTCTATCTTGTAAAATGGTATTATAAGCTCATCTGACTTGTTACAACATTAATAGTATTTGTACTAAAAAATACAATTAATACTTATTAAAATTCTTTAGCATCAGATTCAAAATCACAACAGTAGGCATACTGTTACCATTTAAACACCACTAAATAATTATATAATGTCACTAGTAGTGGTAAATCTCATTTATGTTTAAAAATATAACAATTATATTGTAGTGCAAATTTACCTATAATTATCTGACAAAATTAATGTCAAAATATTGAATCCTGACATGATGACGTGCATTTCGATACTTGGAGTATGTATTATACTATCTTATCCACTACAGTATGTTATGTGTACTCTTATTATAACTTTTTATTTGTTATATAATGTTACTAGTAGTGGGCAAAACTCATTTATGTTTAAAATTATAACAAGTATATTGTAGTGCAACTTTACCTGTAGTTAGCTGTTGGATATGTCCAGTAGTACTAGAAAGGATTGGAGTATATATGATTGGAGTTTTAGTAGCTACAAAATACAAGTATTTTTTATTAGTGAGACACCAGTACAATATTTCTGATGATGACAAAATTAATGTCGAAATAGTGAATCCTGACATGATAACGTGCATTTCGATACTTGGAGTATGTATTATACTATCTTATCCACTACAGTATGTTTTGTG
>NW_022698021.1:0-10593 GCF_011630105.1 Anneissia japonica
GAACTAGTTTAATTTAATCGTCCACCCAAAATATACCTGCCTATAACGTTCAATATGGTGGACATGCACATGCATATGTGCATATGTTAGTGCTTGTTTATTTGAACTATACTGTGCCTGCATATATGAGGTCAGCAGATACAGGCAACCTAATTATTTCCGCCAGGAGATACAGTGTATATGTTTTCAGTCGTGTAACCTTGTGTGTATGTCAGTGGCGTATCTAGAAGTCTTGAATTGGGGGGGGGGGGCTGATAGGTAGGTGTGTTAAACAAAAATTAAATTTGATTGGATGTCCACAATACTGATATCACAGAATCTACCAAGTGTTATAACTTAAGAAACGTTTACAAAATTAAATTTGGATGTATGGTTGATTTTTAATAATTTTAAAAAATATTTAATTATGGCGAAATTTTGGCTACAGGGCGTTATATAAATTCTGTGACCTTTTTACTAATTTATGTCTTTGTTGTGTTTAATAGATTTTCAATTATTTTTCCACAGATGCTAGATGAAATGATAAGAACTCTAAATACATAATTAGAAGCCACTGAGGGAGGAGGAAGGGGACAGGAATGAAGGGGGCACCCCCCCCCCAGGAAAACTTCATAATGTATTTTTTGAGATTTAACTCTAAAATCGATGTAATAAATTCTTACAAATCCCCCTGGCCCACTTTCACCAGGGACATCAGACTCCTCCGCCTCCCCCCTCCCTTCGTGGCAAACTATGGCAGTCACACTGATGTATATCAAGTTTCAAGTCATATACAAAACTGATTTATTCTCATTGTGTATACTTTGAAAAAAAATTAAAAATTAATTAGGTACTGTATTGCTTTGATCTAATAATTTGTACTAAATAATACTCTATAAATGCATTTTTTTGAATAATTTATTATTACTACTGTCAGGGGTATTATTATTTTTAATTGTTTAAAAACTATTACTCTAGGCCTACGCAACACCAGGATGTTGGTGATCTTTATTCCTGTCAAAAATGTATCATCCAATCAAAGTTCAAATTCTATGTTACGTGATCTAAACAGACCAATTACAGGCTAGAATTGCCTAATAAGATGCCATATATGCAATTTCGTGACAGTAATTCCCAATTATACTCAGGTATATTAATCGCAAAATATCATTATAATAAATCAAAATCTTTAAAAATATTCTATAATATAATACTAATCAGTGATTATATTGGACATATTCATCAGTAATACAGACTTTATGTGTAAATTTAATAACAAATATGCCGTTTGAATCATCTTTCAATGTTCACAATTACATACCAATTCTTTCAATCAGTGGACATTTTTATGCATCGGTCGTAAGATTTGAGAAAATAAAAAAAGTTGTTGGTACACATCAGATCTAATTCATACTTGGCATAGATATTGAATATATAATTCTTAAACTAACAGGATGGTTTTTATAATTAACAGTGCTTACAAAATATGTGTCAATGATGCTTTATTTCAAAGAAAAACTTCCGTACACTGTAGCTTCGTGACCGATCAATAAAAAAATATTTTTAAAAAGCGCAAGTAAACTTTGACCTGTTTACTTTGTGAGTAAGTTTAAAGGTTAGCGAATGCAACCAATAATCCAATTTTTTCTAATCTGGATGCAAGATGCAGAACCAAAACAATCAGCATCGGCGTCGCGACAACAATAACAGTGCGTGACGTCACTCTTCTAACATACGTATGATAGGGGGCTCAATGATCAGTTGAGGGGCGCTAATTAACAAAATATGGTGATATTTTGACCGTGATTTCTTTTTTTGGGGAGGGGGGGCGCGAGTAATTTTTGGGAGGCGTGCGCTCCCTGTGCCCTCCCCTAGATACGCCACTGATGTGTGTGTGTGTCATGTTTTGGTGTTTTTGTGTGTACGACATACAGTATCTCAAAAACGGCTGCACAGACATAACTGAAAATTACAGGGAATGTTAGTTACGTTTAACCCAATGAAGAAATGATTAAATTTTGGTGATGATCCAGAGTAGGGTGTGGATGTGAGGGCCATTTAAAGGGATTTTAGAGCAAACATCCTAGACAACGTATCTCAAAAACTAATTAACTGATATGAATGAAACTTTCGTGAAAGCTTCATCAAGTTACAAGGAAGAAATTATCGAGCGTTGGTCACGATCCAAATTTGGGGGTGAACATGAGTGTCATTAAAATTTTTAAGGTCATCCATGTTTCTTGTGTTCAAAATATCTCAGCTGCAGAGATCTTAAATGAAAGTTGAAGGGATTGTCAGGTATGACCCAAGGATGAGGTGATTAAATTTTGAATATTTATATTCATATGATGAATATTAAAATTAGTGCAATTACAGTAAAGATGTACAGCATTTTATATGTACTAACTTCACATTTTTCGGAACTTATTGGGAACATTTTTAATTCATCTTTACATTTAAACATGTGATGCTAAAAACCAAATCCCCATATTTCTATTTCCAAAATATTTCCATTTTAACACCAATACATTGCATGTATTTTGTTTTTTAGCTATAAGAGTAAAACTTGCCAGTAAGTTAAGTCAGATGTCAGGGATTGGTAGGTGTACAAGTGATACAATAAAAGGCGTTTGAAAAGTAAAGTGATTTATTCGATTTTGGCCATTCTAAGCAAATCGTCACAGATCAGATATCTCAAAAACTAAACAACTCTTCTATGAAACTTTTGTGGTTGGAAAGTACATATTTTTGAGGAATTTTTAATAGAAAGAGATTGGCGGTGGGCGGAGATATGCTCTCTACTAAGTACTCTTGTCCTTTATGTTTTCATTCTTAACAGCCAAATACCAAGGAACAGTAAAATTACTAGTGTAATTTCACTGTTCCCTGCAATATGAAATTATGAAAATTATGTTTAATCCAAATAACAGTTTTTTGCTAATAAATATTTTCCTGGTAATTATTAGAAAAAACCTTCCATTACATCTACTTGAATAGAAAAATATTTATTCTGAGTGATACAAGCCAAATTCAACTCTCCTCCACATATACAATATGGTATTGATTGAGTTTTCCTGATTTTGCCAAATTTTAACAAAAGTGGCTTTTTTTTATTTAGTAAAATTAAGTATATTTTTATCAACTTAAGTATAAGAATTAAAAAAATATATAGTTGTTTGTGATTGTTAATGTCAATTTAGCTCATTTGCCAGGATTAAATGAATTAAAACATTTTATTGCTTTGAAAATATAAAAAAAAATTGTAAAAAGTATGTGTTCTGCCATAAAAACTAATAAAATAAATATTATATTCCTGGTAATTTTTGGAGAAAATGTTTTATTACAGCTAATAGAAATATATGTTTTCTGAGTAATATGAGACCAAACTCAACTACCCTGAACAATAATTAACAAAGTCGCCTGGTTTTTTTTTAATCCAATTTTGTAATCCAATTTAATATTTATACATAATTTATTGGAGCTTTTTATTTAAATATGTTTTATTTGTCATTATTGTCACTTTAGCTATCACTTGTTGGCTCTGAAAACAAGAAAATTATTTAAAAACAGGTTTTTTGGTCAAAAATGGCGGTTTTTAGTAATCATTTTTTTCCTGTTATTTTGGGGGGAAAATGTTCTATTATAGCTAATAGAAACATGAACCTTCCAAAAAGTTTGTTACCAAAATTAACTCTGTATGACTAATAGTAACATACAGATTTTTCCCAAAATAAAAGCAGCCACCTTGGCCCTTAGATGGAAGAATTTTGCTTGGGATCCACCAGATTCATAATCAGCCAAAGGTCAAAATACCCTTAATCAACTAGATCCCAGCTTCTACCTAAAAATGCCTATTGAATCATCATTTTGGGATGTGGAACCTGTCTAACAGGAGTGGAGTTAAGATGCTTGCCTTTATATTCCAATCCCAGGGTCCTGGGATTAATTCCTGTCATAGTAACAGGATTTGTTCTCATGACTAAAACACTTGTGTGTCTCGTGACGGGATTGAATTAACAACTCTACTAAACTATAACATTTTGAATTATGCAAACATTTATGTAATAAAAATTATACAATTTACTACTCAATATTTTTAGAATGTGTGTTTTATTATATAATATATATATTTAATCTTTATTTCTATCTATTTATCAGAATATTTTTCTCTATAAATATTATAATAATATATAATATAATAATATAATTTTATATTATAATAGTCATTTGGAATTTAATACTAATTAGAAAATCTCTTAATATAGTTTTGTTCATTATTTTGTCATATTAATCATATTATGACATAAATGAAATAATTTTATTATTTTGGATTCTCCAATTGTATTACCGTGTTATTTATATTAATTTTCAATTAAAAAACCTTATTTTATGAAACCTTTTAAAATTTATTTTAAAATAATTTGAATTTTTGTGTTGTAATATTAAAATTATAATGCAAGTTTCGAACCAGGTCAAATGTTATCCCACAAAGCATTTTACAATGGACATGAAATTCATAAAAAGAACAAGTTAATTCACTTACCATTTAGCAGAATTAACGAGCATGAAACAAATTAAAGCAATGTTATATCCATCGAG
Source organism: Anneissia japonica (assembly GCF_011630105.1). Taxonomy (NCBI): domain Eukaryota; kingdom Metazoa; phylum Echinodermata; class Crinoidea; order Comatulida; family Comatulidae; genus Anneissia; species Anneissia japonica. The sequence goes on from NW_022698021.1 coordinate 4,579, forward strand.
CTGAGCAGGATGAGTCCACTGGTTTGCTGAGATATTCAGAAGTGCATATTGCAATGTTAGCCTTCATCAGAATTTTTACTGAAATAAAATACATACATTCATCAAATAACCAGAATTAGAAAGAATGCAACATTAATATTCAAATGTATAGAATTTATAAACATTACATATAAATTGTAATCCTAGAATAATTGTCTATAGCCAATGAAAGATTATTTTTTTTAATTATCATTATCACTTAAATTTCAATGTTAGGTCAAATAATGAAATTTTAATGTTAATAATTAATGTAATTATTTTAAGAACAAGAATTATTAAAATGTATTTTATATTAATATGTATTTATACAAAAATAATATCATTAACTTTTAATGCAAAACTGAATAGTATTGCTTGCACGTTATCTCCTTATGTTATAAATTTATCCACCGTGAAATTAAAATACTTTACGGTATCATGGCAAGCTCACACCATGGACTTTTTCTTTCCCATATTTCTGACTGTAAAATAAGGCTTGCATGGGGGAATAAATTGAGCCTGGAGATCCGAACACACATTTTGGAAAGTAAGGGCTGTCAATTCTGCGCAGTTTTTGTTGAAAATCAGGTATTGGCCTATATTAATGCAATACTTTTTTAATACCTTGTTTAACATACCTAATTTTTTAAGTGTTCAGCGGTGAGAAAAAAATAAAAATAAAAATATTATTTTTGAATTCCGCAGAATTATCCTGCCAAAAGTACCCAAGTTATTTGCGAGAGATCTTAAATGGAAGTTACAGGAATTGTCAGGTTTGATCCAAGGATGAGGTGGTAAAATTTTGGTCGCCATCCGGAGTTGGGTGTGGATATGTGGACCATTCCAAGGAAAACGTCCCAACCCAGATATTTAAAAAAAAATAATCAACCTATGTGAATGAAACTTGAAATTTTAAGCAACTTACAAGGGAGAAATTAAGAAGTTTTAGTTATGATCCAAATTCGAGTGTGCATTTGAGGGTCATTTAAAATCCTAAGGCCCAAGACCATCTCTAAATGACTCTACCCAGAATAGTTTGTCATGTTTCGATGAAGAAATGTTTAAATTTTGGTGACCATCCGGAGTAGGGTGTGGACTTCAGAACCATTTTAAGGAAAACGTCCCAGATCAGATATTTCAAAAACTAATATGAAAAACTTTAGTGAACGCTTAACCAAGGTACAAGGAAGAAATTACGGAGTGTTGTTGATGATCAAAATTTGGGTGTGCATTTGAGGGCCAAATGGTCCCAGACCTAAATATCTCGAAAAAATGGATAAAAATGATAATTGGTAGAATAGTTTGTCATGTTTTAATTAAGAAGTGTGTCAATTTTGGTCACGATCTGGAGTAGGGTATGGATGAGGACCATTTAAAGAATAAGTTTAAAGTATTACCATAGGCGGAAACAATTATAGCCATATGATGAATATTTAAATTAGTGCAATTACAGTAAATGTGTACAGCATTTAAATGTACTGACTTCACTTTTTTCTGAACTTTTTGGGAATATTTTTAATTCATCTTTACATTTAAACATGCGACACTAAAAACCAAATCCCCATATTTCTATTTCCAAAATTTTTCTATTTCAACACCAATACATTGCATGTATTTTGTTTTCCAGATATAAGAGTAAAACTTGCCAGAACATTAAACCAGAACATGTTGGGAATTGGCAGGTTTACAACTGATACATAAAAGGCAGCCCAAGAAATTTGGAAAAAAAATTGGTCAGCAAAAACTGGGCAATTTTTTACTACCTAGGCCTATATCAGCGAATGCTTGACTTTACTTTGTCATCTGCAGATCGTGATTTTGTTTGATTAGGCCTATCTCTATTAAATCAATATATTGTTGGTAAAAGAATGGTTGTACTTTTATTATTTTAATAGTGTAGTATAATATATGTTTTACAAAAGAAAATCGCTGAAGAAATGTCGTTTTAGCGTTCCTTTTATCGTTATCTTTAGCATGGGAAATATCACTTTCATAAATGCTATGATCGTATCAACACAGGATGTCTGTGCTTCAAAACTGCCCATGCATGTTCATGCGCATGCCCAGAACAATCTAGCTGGGATTTTCCACACATGTACTTGACAGCAGGGTTGCCAATTGACTTTCTTTGACTGCCAGATTCCTGAAACCTGGCCTTATAAAAATTCGCCTGGCCGTAATATAATGTTTGAAAAGTCACGGCCAAACTATATTTGGTCGAATTTTGTGAAAAGTTTACATTTTTTTCAATATAGGCCTATTATAACGTAGCCTTGTTTTGGATAAGTTGTTAAATTTGTACAAAAGTTTTGATTCTAATCGTGTACCTGTACATTGAACGTTTGAAGTTGTACTCGCAATAAACACTTTACTTTATGTCCCCCCTTTGGCAAAGTTGATGCAAGAGAGTTTATTATAAAAGATTAGCAGTTACATTTAATAATTTAAACTGTTCGGACGAAATATGTATTTTTTATGATGTTTATTCTCATTTAAACTTTAAGAAGACAGTTTATTGCTAGTTTGTACCATATACAGTATTGTGTTTCTTTGTATATGTTCCAGCTTAGTTTCTATCTGTTTTGGTTGAGAATTGAATAAAATAAAATAAATTGTTCTCATGACCAAAACAACTCCACTCCTAAAGCCACATAATGAAACTTTAGTCAGTGTATAGCAGCCTACGTGTGTGGGTGTGTGTGGGTGTGTGTGTGTGTATGTGTCTCGTGACGGGATTGAATTAACAACTCTGTTAAACTTATATTATCAAAATTATACAATTTACTACTCAATATTTTTAGAATGCGTGTTTTATTAAATAATAAATAGACATATATATTTAATCTTTATTTCTATCTTATTTTTCAGAATATTTTTTTTAAATAATTTAATTGGGGTTTTTGTGTTTTAAAATTAAAAATTATAATGTTTATTCGTACTGTTGAACCAGGTCGAATGTTTTCCCACAAAGCATTTTACAACGCACTTGAAACTCATAATAAGAACAAATTTTTCACTCACCATTCAGCAGAATTAATGAGCACAAAACAAGAAAGCAACATTATAGTCATCGAGCTGAGCAGGATGAGTCCACTGGTTTGCTGAGATCTTCAGAAGTGCATATTGCAATGTTCAATATTTACTGAAATAACAATACATACATTCATCAAATAACCAGAATTATAAAGAATGCAACATTATTATTTAAATGTATATTAATTAGAATTTACAAACATTAAATATAAATTGTAATTCTAGAATAATTGTCTATACTAAGCCAATAAACATTACTTTATTATTATTATTCTTATCATTATCACTTAAATTTCAACATTAGGTCAAATAATAAAATTTTAATGTTAATAATTAATTTAATTATTTTAAGAACAAGAATTATATAAATGTATTTTATATTAATGTATATTTATACAAATGCCAGCTCACACTAAGGTCTTTTTTCTATACTAAGCCAATAAACATTACTTTATTATTATTATTCTTATCATTATCACTTAAATTTCAACATTAGGTCAAATAATAAAATTTTAATGTTAATAATTAATTTAATTATTTTAAGAACAAGAATTATATAAATGTATTTTATATTAATGTATATTTATACAAACATAAAATCATTAACTTTTAATGCAAAATTCTGATTAGTATTGCTTGCACGTTATCTCCTTACGTTTTACATGTACCCACCGCTCATTTAAAATACTTTACGGTATGCCAGCTCACACTAAGGTCTTTTTTCTTTCCCATATTCCTGACTGTAAAATAAGGCTTGCATAGGGGACGTACCCACCGCGCATTTAAAATACTTTACGGTATGCCAGCTCACACTAAGGTCTTTTTTCTTTCCCATATTCCTGACTGTAAAATAAGGCTTGCATAGGGGAATAAATTGAGCCTGGTAATCCGAAACACACATTTGGAAAATAAGGTCTGTCTTCTGCGCAGTTTTTGATGAAAAGTATTGGCCTATACGAGGCGATACTTTTTTAATACCTTGTTTAACGTACTTAATTTTTTAAGCGTTCAGCGGCGAGCGGGAAAAAATAAAAATAAAAATATTATTTTTTTAATTCAGCAGAATTATCCGAGTTATTTGCGAATAAAATTTTAAGAATTAGGTTTTTTGTGTATGACATGTCGCAAAAATGGCTGCACAGACATAACTGAAAATTACAGGGAATGTTAGGTTATTTAACCCAATGAAGAAATGGTCCTGAGTAGGGGGTGGATGTGAAGGCCATTTAAAGGGATTTTAGAGCAAACATCCTAGACAAGATATCTCAAAAACAAATCAACTAGTTTGAATGAAACTTTTGTGAAAGCTTAATCAAGATATAAGGAAGAAATCATCTAGAGTTGGTCACAATCCAAATTTGGGGGTGAACTTGAGGGTCAATTTTTAAGGTCATGCATGTTTCTTGTGTTCAAAATATCACACAAACAGCTTAAGAGATCTTAAATGAAAGTTACAGAAATTATCAGGTATGACCCAAGGATGAGGTGATTAAATTTTGGTAGCCATTCGGAGTAGGGTGTGGATATGAGGACAACTCATGGAAATGTCCCAACCCAGATATTTCAAAATATAATCAACCTATCTGAAAAAAACTTTCTTGAAAGTTCAAGCAACTTACAAGGAAAAAATTATGGAGTGTTGGTGACGATCCAAATTCAGTGTGCATTTGAGGGTCATTTAAAATCCTAAAGATCTCAGACCAAAATATCTCTAAATTACACTACCCATAATAGTTTGTCATGTTTCGATGAAGAAATGTTAAAATTTTTGTCACCATCCGGAGTAGGGTGTATACTTCAGAACCATTTAAACCTCAATTGATATGAAACTTTTGTGAACGCTTAACCAAGTACAAGGAAGAAATTACGGAGTGTTGTTGATGATCCATATTGAGGTGTGCATTTGAGGGCCAAAAGGCGAAAATGGATAAAAACGACAATTGGCAATATAGATTGTCATGTTTTAATAAAGAAGTGTGTCAAATTTGGTCACGGTCTGAAATAGGGTGTGGATACGAGGATCATTTAAAGAATAAGTTTACTGTATTACCGTCGGCATACACAATAGCTATACGATGAATATTTAAATTTAGTGCAATTACAGTAAAGGTGTACAGCGTTTTACAGTATATGTACCTCCTTCACTTTCTTCGGAACTTATTGGCAATAGTTGTAATTCATCTTTACATTTAAACATGTGACACCGAAAATCAAATCTCCATATTTCTATTTCCAAAATATTTCCATTTCAACACCAATACATTGAATGTATTTTGTTTGTCAGTTATACAAGTAAAATTTGCCAACAAGTTAAGCAAGAACATGTCAAGAATTGGCAGGTGTACAACTGATACAATAAAAGGCGTTCGAAAAGGGAAGTGATTATATTATGGTGTCGATTATGGACCATTCAAAGCAAAACGTCGCAGATCAGATATCTCTCAAAAAATATACAACTCTTCTAAATGAAACTTTTGTGTTAGTGTAATTTTTTAAAATTAGATTGTGGTTGATGGTTGGAAAGTATGTGTGGGGTGTGTGTCTTGTGACTGGATTGAATTAAAAGCTCTATTAAACTAGAATATATCATTTTGAATTATGCAAACATTTATATTATCAAAATTATACAATTTAATATTCAATATTTTTAGAATTTGTGTTTTATTATATAATAAATATGCTATATATTTAATCTTTATTTCTATTTTATTATTTTATCAGAATACTTTTTCTTAAAAATTATAATGATCATTTGGAATTTAATACTAATTAGAAAATCACTTAATTTCATTTCATTTTATTTATTCATTTCATTTATTCATCGAAAAAACCTCCAAACAAGAAAATAAAACATACAAAACACATTAAAAATACATTTACAGAATTAATTGCAAAGAACAAGGAAATCACATTTCAAATACATATACATATGTATATACATACATATACATATATACACATACT
>NW_022698022.1:0-200 GCF_011630105.1 Anneissia japonica
ACAAAGTTCATAAGCGTAAACCAATTCATTCCCAGACGCGCGTCCTGTAAAGTTTGTCAACCACAACTATACGCTCCTTTGATGTTAACCGATTGTTGCTATTAACGATGACAGCGGTCTAATGTCGTCTCTGTAAGACGGTCTAAATTTAGATCGGCATGTCGCTGGAAAGAGACCAGTGACTGGTGCTCCTTTAATAG
>NW_022698022.1:218-703 GCF_011630105.1 Anneissia japonica
GGCAATGACTTTACCACGTCTTATTATCGCCGTTAGTGTTTTTATAAACGATGCTTTAATTGTTAAAATAAAGACTCGTAAAACACAATTGATGTTCAATTGCTTTAATACACTTGAAGTTTCTTGCAATGCAATAGAATAAATGAACAAAAGCACTCAAAATTCACATGGATAATAGCTTTAAAAAGTTACCTAAAATCGTTTTACGATCGCATGATGACGTCATCGGCCAAACACCGTTCGTAAAATAGAAGGTTCGTAATTGAGAAATTACATCTAGATGTGTATAAGAGTACCCTTTGGTCAAGAAGGCGTTCGTAATTGAGAAAATTCGTAATTGAGAAGTATGAAAAAATAGCGCACTCTAGATAGATTTTTTAACCATGTGTGTGCGCTTAACGATCGTCACGGCCTATTGGTGTGGTCTATGACTGGTCTAAGTTTACACAGAATATTTACAATGTGCAGGACTTCGTAGCAAACAA
>NW_022698023.1:0-698 GCF_011630105.1 Anneissia japonica
AATTATTTACATTATATTTAACTATGAAGCAGAGGTTGAAAGAAATTTAAATGTATTTATAATCCACACCGAGAAATGTTGATATTTTTATCTCAACGATGAAAAAATGACGCTAATTTTAGGCAAAGGTATTTAGGCACAAGGATGAATATAAGTGGTGTGAAATATCGTTGTGGATGTGCCATTTAGACGCTAAATTATTATTGTTAATATTATTAATATTATTATTATTAGTAAAATTTAAATTTATATCTCTGGATAAAGCAGAAAACAAAGTTAACCATTGGCATATCTAGGGGTGCAAACGGAGCACATGCTACCCCCACCCAAAAAAAATAAAGTTCCCCATCCCATTGAAAATGTAAAAGCAAAAAAAAATTACGCTGAAGTAGTTAAAGATAACCTTAAAATATTCCCCACACTTAATCATTGATCCCCCATTCCAAATTCACTACACGTGACCCCCCCCCCCATTTCAGTACTCCTAGATACGCCACTGAAGTTAAACTTATAATTAACCGGTGTTGTAACATTTTACCTTATGAACCTTCATCGGTCGATTGTTGTTCATTGTTATTATCATCATCATTAGTATCTGATTGTTTTATCTTGAAATTTGAAAGGAAATGTGTCCTACCTAACATGTTAACGAACTGAACACTCGATACATTCCCAAATACTTGAATAACATTGAAGTA
>NW_022698024.1:0-700 GCF_011630105.1 Anneissia japonica
GTACTTACTTGTGCCTGATATTGTTCCATGATAAAATGACCTGGAAATTCTGGCTCGGGAACTTTGGCAAACTTGTTGATGACATCGGCTAAGAGCAAAAGACCAGCCTTCCTAAGTTGGTCACTATTGGCTGTGGCCGACATAAAGGCCATCCGCACAAGATCGGACAGATGCAACACAAGATAATCAGCTGAAAATTGGAGGATAAAATAATATGCAGAAAGTATTTTATAGATGTAAAAGAACAACAATAATAATAATAACTAACTATGAAAGACAATGTAACATCTTGAGCACCAGATGCTTAATTAACCATATTTACCGGGAGTTATTTTTTTCATTTTGAAGAAAATAAATTTTACTTTGATTGATTGATTGATATATTGTGTGTATGTATACAGTCTTTACATTTGTTCAGTATGTATTTTAATATATTTGTAATATATGTGAATAGTTTCAAGAATATATAAAATATATATATTATTATTTATTTATTTATTTTTTTTATTTCAGTATAAACATCAAAATACAATTGGTAGCACAAAGGCTAAAAAAATTAAATATAACATATAACATACCGCATATGACATTTTAACATCATTACTGATATTGACACAATCTGCCATCAATAACAATTACAGAACAAAAAGCTTACATTTATTTGTTTGTGAACGTTTCTCTCTAGCCAAAGCTAGGTCAA
>NW_022698025.1:0-774 GCF_011630105.1 Anneissia japonica
ACTGTACATCAACTACTTCATGTGATGGAATTTGGTGCTATATAATCGTTTGTTTTATTTACATGCTAATTCACTTAACATATTTATATTATATTTTACAGTATTTTCAAGCCTTGAAACTTGTTTAACAACATTTAAATCTATCCTGAACAACTTTGTTTCCTGACTTCATCTGAACTGGATCAAAAAGTACTAAGACTGTTCAAAAGCTCAAGATTGTCAAAATCGGTAAGTTAATAGATTCTAAAAACCAAATGTTCGGGCGAGACTTTTTTATACCTTGTTTATCGAACCCGCCTACTGCAAATATTGATATTTTTAATATAAAAATAAAATTTTATTTTTGAGCAATTAGCGCACCCACCACCACAAAAAAAAGGAAATTGCAGTAAAAAATTAGTTTTTTTAAATTTTAATTTGCCCTCCACTGCCTTGAAATCTCCAAAGATATACATATTTATATAAATTTTAAATATTTAACCATCCTACTTTACATTCACCAATAAAATTGTATATTTATTTTCTCCTCCGTCTGGATGTTTTAGGCAGACTCTTTGCTGAATAAAAAAACAAAATCTTATCTTTATTTTTAATCTGCCCTCCTCCGATGATCTTTAGAAGAATAAGTACAGTACGCGAAACAAGGTATAGAGGAAGTCTCGCCTTAGCTACTGATGAAATAATATCCATGTAACATAACAATGTTTAGGATTACTGTGTGGATCTAAGCACTACATTGTTACTTTATTATTCGTAAAACCCAATCTGTTAAGC
>NW_022698026.1:0-540 GCF_011630105.1 Anneissia japonica
TGTAATGGTGGTACACGTGGGTTGATATTAGGTGTTTTGTTCGCTGTGACGCCCCAGATTGGTTTGTTATTGAAGACATTTTTTGGAAATAAATGTTACGTTGGCGGTCATAATGTATAGGTTTGAGTCTACACGTCTCGACGAAAAGAGAACACCGTTGCTGTTGTTTTGAGATTATATTTGCAATGCGTTTGTTTATTATTAAGCGCTAACTAAGTAATTCGTTCATTATTTCTGGTTACTGTTTCTTATTAAACCTATTGCGTTATAATTGTTATTATTTGTAGATTCTGTAGATATCATTTAGTTATCTCCGTATGCATTTATGTTTAAGAAATGCACAGGTCAAAGTGACATTCATCAAACAAGTAATGTAACGTTTTTTGTTCGAATATTGTAATTAATTTTAGTCCACTATAAGCAGTTTTTTTCTTATATATTTATTGCAGTACTTTATATATGCAAACAAAAATGTAGTTTTACATTATTAAATCATACTGATAAATTCTATGTCGTCATTATTTGTTGTTTATTTTCGGT
>NW_022698027.1:0-1386 GCF_011630105.1 Anneissia japonica
CGGAACCTAGCCTATCCACGAAGCTCACCTATGCTTCGTTCGATCGAATCCCTCCCAACGTTAAAGAGATACGGGTGCACGAATTCCGTCTCGAAAACTCGGTTTCCTCTCTCCTTCGTGTAACGAAAGACGCGGAATTCGGATTTTTCGGTTGTCTTCGAAGGATCCTATCCTTCAACACTGGCCCCAAAAAGTGTCGTCCTCATATCTCAAATCAATTTGTAAAAATTTTTTTTTCATCTCTGCGAGGTCCAAAAGTTACGGAACCTAGCACACACACGAAGCTCACCCTGTCTTCGTCGATTCATTCCCAACGTTAAAAGATAGGTGATCAGTGTCCTATCCTTCAACACTGGCCTCAAAAAGTGTCGTCCTCATATCCCAAATCAATTTGTAAAAATTTTTTTTTTGAACTCTGCGAGGTCCAAAAGTCACGGAACCTAGCCCAACCCACCCACGAAGCTCACCCTGTCTTCGATCGAATCCCTTCGAACGTTAAGAGATACGGGTGCACGAATTCCGTCTCGAAAACCCGGTTTCCTCCCGCCTTCGTGTAACGAAAGACGCGGAATTCGGATTTCTCGGTTGTCTTCGAAGGGTCCTATCCTTCAACACAGGCCCCAAAAAGTGTCGTCCTCATATCTCAAATCAATTTGTAAAATTTTTTTTTTCATCTCTGCGAGGTCCAAAAGTCACGGAACCTAGCCTATCCACGAAGCTCACCTATGCTTCGTTCGATCGAATCCCTCCCAACGTTAAGAGATACGGCGGTTTCCTCTCTCCTTCGTGTAACGAAAGACGCGGAATTCGGATTTTTCGGTTGTCTTCGAAGGATCCTATCCTTCAACACTGGCCCCAAAAAGTGTCGTCCTCATATCTCAAATCAATTTGTAAAAATTCATCTCTGCGAGGTCCAAAAGTCACGGAACCTAGCACACCCACGAAGCTCACCCTGTCTTCGTCGATTCATTCCCAACGTTAAGAGATAGGTGATCAGTGTCCTATCCTTCAACACTGGCCTCAAATAGTGTCGTTCTCATATCTCAAATCAATTTGTAAAAAAAATATTTTTTTTTCATCTCTGCGAGGTCCAAAAGTCACTTTCGAGGCGGATGACCGAGACGCACGATCTGGTCGAGGAGGAAGAGGACTGTCGAGAGCGATTGCGGCGTCTCGTTTTTGGAAATCCGTTGAAAGACGACACCGTTCATCTGGTCGGTGCTACGAACAGGGGAAAGAGAACCCTTCATTGCGGCGACGATTGCATGAATCCGTTCCCGGAAATTGCGGAACAGGGAAAGGCGACCGCCACCTCGATAGATTCGGTGCGCGTCGAGAAAGACGAAATGGCGACGAAATACGGACAGACGTTGTTCGGACGATTTC
>NW_022698028.1:0-1073 GCF_011630105.1 Anneissia japonica
AAATTTTATGACAATAATATTTATTCAAATAGTTTAACCACAAGCCTATGTGTGTATAATGGTGGTTGTTTCAAACATAATTTAATTGAACTTTATGGCACTTATGTGGTTTAAAATTACTCCTCCGATGTTTAAAAACGGTTTATTACAAGCTATATTTTCTCATGAGAAATAAGGTCAAGAATAAGCTTTAGGATAAATTTTGGTAGATCAAGACTAAAACTGATTAAACTATACGTATAGCGAAACACTACTATATACGCTAAGTAACATTAACGATCTGAACTAGCTAATCCTCCAGATTGTTATACCACGACAATAGCTATTGTTCATGATATATGTCTTCACGCCTAATTTGCGTATCCTCGTTCGGGGAAATGTCAAACTGACCAAATTTTGTTCATATATTTAATTACAATGATAAGCACCGTCGTGATTTTAACTAACAGTTTTGAATGCAATGAACATGGTATTTGCGATGGTATAAAATTAATTTAGCAGAGCGATGCTTTCGTGAATAATGACTCAAAATCTTCAAAACATTAAGGGCCTGTTGAATAGCTTTTAATTACGAATTTATATTAATTATTTTACTGGTAACACTGCTCTTTTATTGTTTAATGCTACATATTCAATTGCTTTTTCTTTTTCATTTCATTTCAGGCATGAGCGCCAAGGATATGTCAATAAGTGAACTTAATCACTGTCCTACGTGACATATCCATTTAACAACAGGGGACTTAATGGACCAGTACACCGGGGTAACCCCCTACTCTTCTCGGAGGATGGGTTCTTTAAAGTGCATACGAGCCAAATGGGTACACTGGGCCTACGGTTGAAAGTCCTTATCCGAGAAGACCTGTTCTACCACCGGAACCATTGGCGAGTGACCCGTTCGAACCAGCGCCGATATTAGAGCTGAAGGTTGCGGTGCCCCTGACTTAACCGCTCGGCCAATCAACTCGCCAATCTTGGATCTTTAATGTGGTTTTAACTTAACTTTGTTATGTTTGTGTTATAATGTTTTACTTCTTTTGGAGGTTTTGTGAATAAATTTGAATTTGAAGTTTGAA
>NW_022698029.1:0-1162 GCF_011630105.1 Anneissia japonica
AGTACAGCTATGTTTGAAACTCGAGCGTTGCGGTGTATGGGTGTAATGTACACGATTTTAATTTGTTTTTAATATTTGAATAAGATGCTCTACCTGGCCTCTTTTTGGCTACTACAGTTTAATAATTTGTCATTATCAATACTAATTATCATTAATGAAATAATATTCAGTCAGAGGGCTTATTTATGGTAATAATATGTATACTAAGCCTGAAGGCGGCGCTTTCTTACGGCAGCCATCTTGGATGGTACACATACACAACTCTGCATTGCTCCGCCATTTTGTCAGCACTCTAGTTGTTTAATAGCTCTATGGCTGCGCTGCACTGGGTAATAAAAAGAATATACAACCGTTAGTGGGCGTCCTACACAGGCATGACGTTTTTACGAACGGGACTTTGCTCTCTTGTTCTATTTATACTCTTTGGCCAAACTCTCTCTATCTAACGGCTCTGAATACGGATAGCAAAATACGCCCTCAGTCGGCCAGTGTTAAATTTAAATTTAATTAAGTAGATCAGTGATCAAGTTTTATTATGTAGGCCTAATGCATAAAATTGGTAAGATCAATGGCAACGCAAATCACAAATAAACAATTCTGAACCCATGTTTATAGCAATTAACAGTCAATGTTATGTGCTCTTCGTTGAGTTTTGCTTACTAATTGAATGGACTGAAATATACTCTGTTACTTCTTAATTCTTCCTCTATGACAAAAATATTAAATAAAATAAAAATAAAATACCCAAGGATTTGAACGAAATACCCAAGAACCCAAGACCAAGTCAAAATACCCTTGGAAGATCTTGGGTAAATACCCATGGCAGTGGTCACACTGGGCTTCGGTCATGTGCGATCTCCATAACCGCACTACGTCTGTTTGGAGTCTACTATTTCATTTCGGATAGCTAGGGGTACAAATGTATGAGGCGCCAAATGTAAATTTATTATTTAACACAATTATTTATATGTAATTAATTATTTAACATATAATTGAATAGATCATCCATTATTTATATATAATGCATTTACGTCTAAAAGATTATATGTAAATAATTTCGTTAACGCTTCATTATTTATATATAATTAGTTTATATATATATCAAAGATCTTATAAACACAAGATAGCGTTCTCCGCGATTTACGCGTAACAAATAGAAGCG
>NW_022698030.1:0-724 GCF_011630105.1 Anneissia japonica
GAAACGAAGCGCGACCGAAACAAAGCGCGACCGAAACGAAGCGCGACCGAAATGATCGGCTACCGGTAGGCTTAGGCCCTAGTTAGGCTAGCCTAGGCTCCCTTCTTCAAACAAGGCTAGGCACTATTATCACATACATAAATCAAGAATTGCTTACTTTACTTAACTCTTAGCTACACTACTCTCTCTATACTTACACTAGCCTAGGCCTCCGTACACAACCCCGCGCTATGTTTGTTGCTTATAATATAGTCGTCAGTCAGGGAAGATACTAGAAATATGTACAAGGGTACAAGATAGAGCCTCGCAGAACAAAAATAAGGCGGAAACTGGTCCAGACGTACGCGGCGCCCTTCTCTTTTTATAATGCAAGTTTTTTATACTTGATTCAGACGTACAGGGCGCCCTTCTGTTGCTAGGTGCAGAGCCGTAGATAGAGCATAGAGCTATTAAGGCCAACTCAGACTGCGTCGGCCGACGCAGCCCGACCCGATTTATCGTCGGGGACTGTCTTAAGCCGTCGTGAGAAATATTAAACACGTTTAATATTCTACTACGCGACTGCCCCCGACGCACACCATCGCGTCTGCGTTCAACTCACACAGACCCGACGCGACAACAAATCGCGTCGGGCTGCGTCGGCCGACGCTGTCTGAGTTGATGGCGGAGCAATGCAGAGTTGTGTATGTGTACCATCCAAGATGGCTGCCGTAGGAAGGCGCCA
>NW_022698031.1:0-3983 GCF_011630105.1 Anneissia japonica
TTCTCAAGTTTGGGACTATTATGTTTTTAAAATAACTTTGAAGGCAAAGGAGGGCAAGCGAAAAAATTTTGTGTTTTTAATTCTTATTTCGTCGGAATTGATCAAAACTCCCTAAATGTGCAATTTTTAGAGGAAATTGGCCTACCTCAACAAGAAATGCTCATGTTATATATGGCCACACTCGTTTTTTTAAATTGAATATAAGCATTTTTCCTTATGGCTTTATTTATTACAAACATATTCTTTCAACATCATTACACATTGAGGCCCTTCTTTTAGGGCTTCTATCTATCTTAAATTTTCTTTCTGGAGTTTGGGACTATGTGTTATAACTTAGAAGGCAAAGGAGAGCAAGCACAAGCTTTAAGATTAAAAAATGCGCGCGAAGCGCGCGAAAAAATTTTGTTTTTTTAATTCTAATTTCGTCGGAATTGATCAGAACTCCCTAAAATGTGCAATTTTTAGAGGAAATTGCCCTACCTCAACAAAATATGCGATTTAAAATTTGAGATTTTCAGGCACTTTCCCGGGTGAAAAGGGCATTCAATGGGGAAAGACTTTCCACAGATGGATATTTTCCCCTTGTCCCCCGGTGGTTACGCCACTGCGGAGAATACCTGGTGGCTTAGATCAAATGCGCTATGGACACTTTTTGAAGTGGAGAAGAGGTTGCAGGCTGGGGTATTGTGATATCTGTTCATTATATCTTCCTTTTTATTCTTTTCTTTATTTTTCTCTTCTCTTTTTATTTTCCATTTTCCTTTCTTTTTCTTTTCCCTTCTTTCTATTTCCCTCCCTCTCCCCTTTTTCTCTTCTTACCCAGCCCGGTACGACGGCTTGGTCAGCCTGGTAAAAACCGTCGGGGGAGGGGGGGAACAGTCTGCTCGGGGGGGGGGGGGAACAGTCTGCCCCCTGCCCCGCCTGTTACGCCACTGCTTATAAGATGAATGGGAATATGAATCATGCAGATCTGAAATCAAATCTAGGTGGTGGGGTCAACATTCCTCCCCCGGGAAAATTTTGATTTCTAGATGGTGGAAAATGAGCTTTCCCGACTTCTAAGGTGTCTTTTAATTACTCTTATGTTCTTCAAAAAAAAGGTTTTCTCATCTTGAAAACGGTCAGGTAATTTTTCCCATTGTTATTACGGTAAATAGGGCTTATGTGTGTATACATACATAACGATTTTTTAAAAATGAGTAGTTGCATACGAATTTTCCATGAGACGATGAATCCCAAAAAGAAAGGAGGGTCTGGGGGTTCTTCCTCGGGAAAATGTTGATTCTTAGAAGGCGTCTTCTGAGGTGTCTTTTAAATTAAAGTCATTAAAAAATACTTCAGAAGTCGAGAAATTTCATTGTCCACCATTTAGAAATCAACATTTTCCCACGAAGAACTCGAACCTCCCTTTACCTGGGTTCATTGATTCATTATAATGATTTTCAAGAGGAGAACACCATGAATTTTGAAGAACTTAAAAGTAATTAAGTTCTTCAAAATTCAAGGTTTTCCACTCTTGAAAACGGTCAGATAATTTTTCCCCATTGTTATTTCAGTAAATAGGCCTTATGTGTGTATACATACATAAAAAAAGATTAAGTAAGTTGCATACGTAGTTTTTCCATGAATCGATAAATTCCAAAAAGAAAGGGGGTGGGGGAGGTCCTGTGGTTCTTCCTCCCCCGGGAAAAATTTTGATTTCTAGATGGCGGGAGATGAGCTTATCTGACTTCTGAAAAGTCTTTTAATGACTTTTAAAGTTCTTCAAAATTCAAGGTTTTCCCCTCTTAAAAAATGTCAGGTAAATTTTTCTCATTTTGTATTTTATGTGTGTATACATACATAAACAAATGAGTAGTTGCATGCGTATTCTTTTTTCCATGAATCGATAAATCTCAAAAAGAAAGGGTGGTCCGGGGGTTCTCCCCAGGAAAATTTTGATTCCTAGATGGCGAGAATTGAGCTTTCCAGACATTTGATGTGTGTTTTAATGAATTTTATGTTCTTCAAAATTCTAATTTTCTAATAGCAACAAAAACAAAATCAGCTCACGGGTCCTGAAAATGTAGGTCTAGAATTCTTTTCTTTTCCCCTTTTTTTGTTTCCCAAGAGAGGAGTCGGGACCCATGACCCCGCTCCCCCAGATCCGCCAACGTGAATTGCGAGAAAATGTTACTCGGTCGGGTACTGGATAAACATTCTCTTTCCCATCCTTCTCCTCCTTCTTCCCTCCTTCTTTTTTGCATTTCCGATCATACAAAAATCTCCACACATTATATATTTTTCGCCAAAAAGAGGGGGGGCCCGGCCCCCACGCTTCCGCCGGCCATGGAGGTGTATCCTGTCATCCGGGAGGCAGCATCAGCATTGATAGTTTGCTCTAGAGTCAGATCCACTGGAATTCGCGCAAACTCATTGTCTGATCGTCTTACTGAGAAGCCATCATACTACAGATTGGTGATTGGAGTCAACATGGTGATGATCGCACGTTCAACGATATGGTAGATCTGTATGTACCGGATATACATAGCCCAAAACTTTGCAGTTCGACCAAGGTCTCCACTTTCAGCTCGGTTCTTGAACTTCTCAAAAGCCTCAAATAGCTCTACGAACGGTGCTGAGTTGCAAATACGATCAACATCTTCCTTCTTTTCGAGGGGGACATTCTGCAGCTCTAAGAGAACCAAGTCTGAATTCTCATCGTCCTTCATTAACTGGCGAAAAAGTAATGTCTCGAACGCAAGGGCTGGCATTGGGTGAAGCCGTTTACAGCGATTATAGCTTAAGCATTCGATGAACCCTCTCAGAGATCCTAGTGCTAATACGCCTGAGTCCGTCAGCATTGCTGGACCACCTGATTCTGCGATAACCTTTCCGATGGCTCTGAAGTAGCACATGAGAATGTGGAATGCTCCACACATAACGAAGAGATTGTCGAATTCTGGCCGACTGGTTACTTGGATTCTGTGTGCAGTCTTTGCGACATCTAGATTGTACGTGACCAGGCCATACTTCTGGCCACATTCCTTGGCACACTTCAGAGCTGTGCGCATGGTGTCTGCAACAACAGCATCTTTGTGATGGGTTGGTTCAGGTTTGGCATATAGTGTACAACCTGCTTCGGCAATCTGTCTTGATGAAGGCGTGCGTTAAATCAACCCCACATTGGCACAGTTTCGGAATTGAGGATATGGCTCACGAGGAATAATGTGTCTAGCTTTCGTGCACGACAAGAAATGTCAGGAAGCTTGCTATACTCTGTATTGGGATATTCAAACTGATTCATCCTTAACTTCTTTCGATACGGAGCGACTTCTGCTGGCAAAACTTGCAACTTTCTCTTGCGTTTCTTCCTGAATGTGGCCAACACGGTTTCGGCTTTAGAAGACATGGTTGGTTGCTCAGCATCAACTTCAGTGGCATGTGGGTCAACGTTCTGGTAGAATATACCCATGGTATCATGTAGGCTCTCAAAGCCTGATAACGTATGAACCAGTTATCAAATGCATTTCCCATGACGGGACCACGCATCGCACCACTTGGAGAAAACATCTGTTTGCTTTGGATGGTTGTTGCAAGCTCAGTTTCTAGTTCCTCGTACTTTGAATAGCCAATGCAATGGCCAAGGCGATTCAGAATCGTCATCAATTTACGGCTTTCTGTAATTGAATGCACCAGACTACCATGCAAAAATTTCGAATTATTTGAGAAGGAATGATGTGCATACAACATGCATTGTCTCTGTTTCAATGATTCAGATCAGAGGCTTCCCCAACCGGGAATCCCCAGAATGTAGGTTTATAATCTACTTATCTAGCATCTACCTGTTAAAGAGGAAGTTTCTTACCAGCAAGCCTCAAGAAAAACATGCTAAGTTGTGGATTTCATGTCATATGTGCCTGAACCTTAATTGCGTTAAGTAATCTATGATGTGTTTTTTCTAAAATTGTGAACAAACCGTAAACTGAGTGTTAAATCAGTTA
>NW_022698031.1:5720-8025 GCF_011630105.1 Anneissia japonica
TCTTTTGTAGAAGTCTATTTTTAAGGGTTCTCATAACCTTCAGCGCCAAACCACCCCATCTTATCTACAAACCCCAGGAAAAATCTTGTCTTAAGTTGTGGTTATAATGTCTGGGGTCACTAAGTTATGTTTTGCATAAAGAATTTTTGTTGCACTCGAAAGTTTAATTAAATCGTTAATTAGTCTGTGTCTTAATTAATAATGCCAGGCATTTTCACGTCTTAAATTGCGCCCCTTTATTTTGAGGGGTATTCTAAATGCAACCAACTTGAAACGCATGTTGCACTCGAAATTTTAATTAAATGGGTTTTTGGGTCACACTTTTGGGACCCTTAGGGACCAAACCCCAGGATTGCGCAACTTAAGATGCCCCGTTCCTTCATTTGTAGGCAAAGTACAATAGAACTGCACACTCAAACCTTTTGCACTCAATACTTTATATAAATGTCAGCTATCTCTCTAACTATAATTAACACTTACAATTTTTTACTTTCCATTGCCTAGAATGAATTATATTGTTATGTATTGCCTAATTAAAATATATTTATATTTATCTTTTCAGCTTCTTTAATTGTTACGACGCAGGATGAAAATCAGATACTATGGTGAGATATGTTTACATCTATCCGGTTTTAATCAATATGCAAGCAACATGGAAACAGATGGACTCATCATTTTGTCTCTGCATTCCTGCTGTTACAGACAGTTTTTTTTAGCATTCTTGTTTGTATTTTTGAAGAGACCTGGGACTTTCAGATGATGGGAAATTTATATTTTCTCTGAATTAACTTACTATTGAGAACAGATTGTTCAAAACCCCATACCCTTTTTGTGAAAATAAATTTACACACAGAGTACGGCGGATCACCGAATTCGTCCTCAGTGACGAGTTCAAATCTAGTTTAAATTTATACTATCTAGCCATTGTGAAACTTGTGTTGGACTACGGTAGGATTAGAGGCCTCCAGTATCCTAATTGCCATATGCCTTTCCATTGAATTTGAGCCTGCAGTGTATATTATTTTTTTCTATTTTGTAACAATAATTGCAATATTTTCACCTTACCTTGTCTCATTTTTATCAGATAATCCAATAGCTGGCAAGTAAGCAGAGAGAATGTAAAGCCATAATGATGCAAGTCCAAAGACGATTACAATAAAAACAGTAGGTAAAGCAATTGTACGAAGAGACATCTTCCCTCTATAATATATAAAAATAAAGCAGGCTTTTGAAAGGTTGTGATTATTGGCTTTTCCCGGCAGTACTCGGAAAAGTCATTGTTTTTCCTGATTTTTTTTTCTTGCATATATTTTTCCTATCTTTTTGCACTGTTTTTCCTGGGCATTACTTTGGTCACTTCCCATCCTTTGAATTTTTCCGCGCTTTGCAAAGGCCATATTTCAAGCATGTGCCTCCTAATATTTATTGTCAATCTATGGTGGGGTGTGCGTGTGAGGACCAATTAAAGTGATTTAAGGTCAAACAGTCTACACCGGATATTTCAAAAACCGGTCAGTTGATGTAAATGCAACTTATGGGACAATTTAATCAAGGTTTTTTTTTTTTTTTTTGCTTTTAACATACATATAACAACATAATATAGTATAATGCAATATTACAATAAAAAATCTCATCTTTCTAGTAAAAAAAATTAGCATTACAAAATCCAAAACCAATATAATATACTGTACTGTAATACAAAATAAAAAACGTAAAATTAAACTAATTCATATATGTATATATATGTATATATATATATATATATATATATATGTATATATGTGTATATATGTGTATATGTGTGTATATGTATGTATATATGTATGTATATATGTATGTATATATGTATGTATATATGTATATATGTATATATGTATATATATATACATAAGTTTGAAAGGCAAATGGGAAAAAAAAACAGCAAACGGCCATATAATGCAAAACAATTTAAAATTAAAATTAAAATTAAAACGGAACAGTAGAGAAAATCCGATCAGAATGACAAAATAAACTAAGCATCAACTGGAAGGAATCCCAATATCTACAGACGGATCGGTTTCGGCCTTCCAGGCCTCATCAGTGCAGCTAGGGTACAGACCCAAACGAAACGTTCGACCAGCTTAGGTATGGCCCAAACTAGTACCACGACCACTAATGATGACAGAGCCAAACCAAGGCAATATATATACACAGCCCAGGTGTGAAAGCAAATAGTAGAATACAAGCTATGCGGCTCGGTTCCAGTAGATACAGAGAATATTTTGTCATTCTTAACGCGTCCTACAAAATTCTTAACGAGACAGCA
>NW_022698031.1:8064-29738 GCF_011630105.1 Anneissia japonica
ATACTTTGACTTGTAGGAGACATAGAAATATTTATTAGCGACTGCGTCTACCTACTGATTTATTCCTACGATGAGACATACGTGGATCCACATCAACAACACCGATTGAATATGAATTATATATATATGGGTCTTTCCATGAAGTTGGGCCACAAAGTGTGACATGAAAGTCAGTTTTTGTAAATGCTTCAATTGTTATTGTTATGTGCTTTTCAGTTACTTTTAGTATTGTAGTTTCATAAAAAAAAAAAAAAATTATCCTATCACTTGATAAAAATTTTATAAGAAAGGTACAATATGAATCGCCATGAAATAAATCAAGATGTAACAAGGGACACCATACTGAATTTCAATATGCAAAAATATTTCTATAGAAAGCTGGTAATAAGTAACTCAATGCAGAATTAAATGACACTCATAATGGTATTAAAGATAACCAACAACATTTTTAATATCAACATGTAAGATGTAACAAAATGGTATTTTGGTTTTTCTTCCTACTTCAGTTAACATAAAGACATTATGGTTGATTGGCAATTTTTTTCCCTGAAACACTTAAAAACAGTCAGTATGTGGTATACACTATTGTTATATGCAGTTTATATTATGATTTACCTGTCCCAAATGATATATCAACAATGTTAACATTTGCTTATCTCTTATTAACATTTAACGAGGTGAGCAAGATGTAACTGGGACACCGTGTCTAGTTACATCTATACCACTGTGGTATAAAACTTCCCAATCCCATACAGCGAGTTAAAACTTGGTTAAAACAATTGAAATATGTATGTGCCAGTACCAGAAATTACCAGTAAGTGATAATAGCATATAGTGAAGTATCACTAAATTCAACAACAACATAATTATAAGGAAACATATTTAATTACAGTATAACTGTTTCATTTAATTTGAAATTTTTTTTATTACATATGTTTTAAATGCTTTTAAACAAGCGTTGTCTATGGATTAATTGTTTTTCATGTTAAATATTTTTCAGCATGCTTTGAATTAATGGTTTTACAAGTTCTTTCATTTTTATGTTGTCTGTTCTATGTTTTGGTGCCATAGCTAACTTTCATTTTTTTTTTTTTACTAACACTGTACTACTAAATCACAGTTCATATTTAATTCAGTTTGTTCGAGTTGAGGCTGAGACTTCTGGACCCAGCTGATGAATGTCCTTGTACATTCCTGCATACTTATTGCAGGAGATCCTTCCAGTGGTTGCCTCCTAACATACTATGGATCGAAACAGCTCTGGCATTTAATTTAATATTTTCTTACATTTGAACTCATTGCAAATCACAAATGAAATGGAAAAGGCAACCTTAATTCGCAATGAAAATACTGTACCAAAAAATAAATTAATTATAAATGCCAAAGTTGTCCTGGGATTTTCTCAGTCTATAAATCTGCGAGTTATTATTTATTATATCGAGACTGGCTACTTATCGATCATCCGTGAGTCTCACGATGAGACGTGACAACTAATGGCAAGTGGAATTGGAATATCTGTCTAGTTATTAAGCACCTATCTGTCTTACCAATATAATCACTATTGCAGCCTGGACATTTAAAATGATATACAACAGAACTTCTGTACTCCTTAGGGGTTTGATCCTTAGTAGATATAAAATGAGAAACATTTTTATACTGCCATAAAGTTATGAATTTTACCTCTTTAATTAAGTGTTTCTTTACCTTATTTAAACATCTACTACAGTATATGTAGCTGATATCACATCGCCATCATGTTCCTTATTTAATAAAATTAATACTAGGCCTATTATTAATTTTCGTTCTTCGTATTTGTTTTTTGGTTTTTTCCTGATGTTACTAAGCTCTGTTTGAAGTTTATCAGGAGTACACAATCTGTGGGCTCTAGAAACTAAACTACATTCTACTCTTCATTAAAAAGTTTCTGAGCTTGGGACATGTCAAATTTGAAGGATAATCGTGAGCCCACAGCAACTGGTTCTGGCGCATCAAGTTTTGTAACGATATCGCATAGAGGATGTATGAAGAATACTTCGTCACCCTGTGGCCATGTGTAATGCTGCCTGCTGCTTTTCATCTTCACCATGTATGACAGGCCATATGAAGCATCCTGAAGTACAGATGCAACCTGTAATTTGAACAAATAAAACAGCATAATATAGACTGATTAGAGTAACACTGTGTTACTTCAGTAATCTAGACTTTAATATATTACATGAGAAAAACAATGTGGATGACCATCACTCCACTATTTTTCAGCTATCAAACGAGCAGCATTTAGAATCCTGATGCAGTTTTCTCATTCTTGTAAAGGCCTCATGCATTAACTTAAAGTTAACAAAATACTGTAAGTGAATGGATAACAAATATTTACCTGGGCAACATGCAATTCATCAGATCTTGCTTTCTTTCCAGTATTTTTTACTCTCACAGCAACAAAATCTTGCACACATATGTCATGCAAATTGGCTTCATCTGTTAAAAAAAAGAAAACAATTATGTATACATATCATTTGTATAATCATTTATATACAGTACTATACACTCTTATAAAACATTTTTACCTTTGGAAAATAGATCAGAATGACAGGCTTGGTTGTTTTATTAACAAAGGATTTTCAATGTACAGTACTGTAATTATAATAAAGTTAAATGTAGATTCATACCGTTAATAATATCAGCTGCAGCATCACTCAAGTCCTCCACAGTAGCATCAATCAAGTCCTTCTCCAGTGCATCGGAATCCTGGCTTTCTCGAACTAAACAAAACCAAGCAAAATTGTTAACTAGAGATTATAATAAAACATTCAAAAGAAACAATAAATGTGTGTACATGACCTTTACCATTTCATGTTGCATTGTACTGTGTATGTATTTGAGTACTGTATAGAGAAGAATGAATGTCATACCTTGCATAATGCTTGGCAGTTTGGCTGCATCACATATCGTAGCTTGCTTCCACTCCTTCACGTATTCAGCATTTTGACACATACCACTTTCTTTAGCGCATGGAGCACAAAAGCATGACAGGTTTCTGGTTGATATCAGGCCAGGTTCAATACATTTTACGCTGTGAATGAGTCTGGTTCCTTTGACTGTACGGAGATTCACAGGGTTGATGCCACGATCATGATCGATGTTATCAGTGTAGAAGAACTTTCTTTGGAAGTGAAGGCATTCATCTATGGCTACTGGTTTCTTGGTTACATTAAGGACACAAAAATCAAACAGGCCTTTGGCGTCATTGATTACTGCCTTGCCTCCTAAAACAGCCATTGATGTTTGGCGCTTTACCACCGCACTTTCCCCATCACTGGGACCTTTTCCATGCCTGGAGCCATAGAATACATGGTGGACTTTGATGTTGTACTTTTCTTCAGCACAGGATATGTCAAAAAATGGTCCCTTGCTCTTGTACTGAGCTCCATAGCCATCTGAAAACCTGACTATCTGCTTCATTGTCTTACCAAGTTGTTTTTTTAAATGGGACACAGCTATTTCCATGAACTTGTTAACAGCATGGAAGTCGTGGGACTTGTCCAGTGAGATAAAAACTATAGATTCCTCCATAGTTTCACCACAAAGGGGGCAAGCATAATATGCTAAAATAGGATGGACTGTTGCATTGGTGTGGTACCAATGGGCTGACTGGATTTCATCCTGGTATTTGCAGGTATAATTCTCGGCTAAGTCCAGTACCATAACCACCCAGCCAGTTGGTAGATTCTTTGTCAATTGCGAGAATTGTTGATTTTGCCAGGAAGCATTAAAAAGATGAGTGGATATCTGCTCAGATGCCTCGACTAGTTCCTCAATACATTCGTTTATGGTGCCCTCCTTCGTAATGATCACTTGTCGAGATTCTGTTGTGCCACTGGTTTGGATAGATTTCTTCTCCCACTTTCTCCATTTTATTGGTTTCTCCCCTTGTGAAATTTTGATGGGCTTCAGGTGGCATTTAAGTTGACTTGTTCCACAATCAACACATTCCCTCGCTATACAAGCTGGCTTGTGGTACTGCCCCTCTTTCAAACACATCGATAGGCGTGCTACGTCATAGACGCCCTGGAGCGGTGATGGCATATTCCACCTATGTGCAATATTGTTAATTGCTGTGACTTTCAAGTCAATATTAGTACAATATTCACACAGGCAGCCTCTGTACTTCATGGTGCCAACAGTCTTAATATGTGATGGCCTTAGTTCATAGAACTTTTTTAGTCCAATTTTGATATTAGGATTCTCCCTTCGCTTTCGATTGATTTCTTCCCTCTTAGCTTGACTCAGCGCTGCTCTTTGTGCTCTTTTTCTTTCTCTTTCTTTTTCTCTTTTTGCTTCCTTTTCTCTTTCACTTTGCCTTGTTGTCGCATTATTCTTCTTTTTTCTATTCCTTTTTAACACCGGTGTAGCTACAGCAGCCTCTTTCTTCCTTTGCCTATATTCCCTCATTCTTTTTGCTGACATCTCATTATAATGTTTCTTCTTATCCCCAGTAAGGCTGGCTCTCCAGAGAACTGACTTAATTGCATCAATTTTCTTGTGGGCTTCATATCCTTCAGGATCATTTTGCTTTAGTCTCTGGTACCAGTTTGGTTTTTTTGCAGTACCGGTTGAAGTACATGGATGATTATCCGGTGTAGGCTCACTTGATGTTGAAGGTTTCAATCGAAGGTTTATTCGTAGCTTATAAGACATACCACCTGTAGTATGGATTGTAAATAGAAAATGAGATGCTTGAAATGCAAGAAATTTCATACAATTTATTAAATTATTTTTTGTATTGCTTTTAAGATTGTCAAATGTATTTATTATACAATAATTTAGGATCCCAAAAAAATCTGATATTCTGTGGAATTTATTGGAAATGCCACCTAACTTAATATATTAATTTGTCAATGTAATAATGTGAACATAGTTTTATTTAAAAAAATATATATATTTTAGATTTAGGGCAAGCCTGAGATTAAATTTTAATTTGAAAGTGAACACTTAATTATGCTTTTATAATTTAATAAAAGTAAACAATAAAAACAATTATCGGCTACCCATGATAGGCCTCATTGATCGAGATTGTCCACGGCCGAGAAAGCTACAGTATAATATTATACCTGGCCAACCACATGATATTTCCCTTCTTAATTTGCAACTTGCAAGACGTATCCATGGACGCCGTTTCAGCCCAATCATGCGATACGTCCGTGGAAATTTAAATCGAATCCTATAATTTCATCTACAAATATTTATTAAATCTACATATACACTACGTAAAACAAAATATTATTATGTTACATATTTAGGAAAGAGTAATAACCTGCAAATACGTCAGACTACGCAGGCTAAGCGGAGTTCAAAAAGACGTAGGGTCTAGTCTAACCTAGGCCTATCCGAACCAAAAAGGACACCATTTCCCCAGGCCTCTACAATACGTCCTGGTTCAATTTCACCCTAAACTAATATTGTATAAACGGACAAATACTACTTTTTTCCTAGTTTATTTAAAACAACGTTTAGTTTAATTACATCATATTTAGGACATATTACACTAAATAAAATGCATCCTATCATCTTATGACAGCAAGACGTATCCAGCGAGCCAAGGACATCGCATCTGTCCTGGCTCGTGATACGTCCCTACAATTCCCCTACATAATGTTATTTTATATTATAATAATAAATAATATAGAATAGCGAAAACATGTACAACAATCTTTAATTATTTTACATCACCAAAGAATATATTAATTCCAAAGAATTACAGACAAATGTCTAGGGCCTAGGCTATTTCCGATCAAGACGTAATCAAAACCAAACCAGGCAAAATTTAATTCTAAATCAGAATTGTCAAAATTTCTGCAATAATAAAAACAAATTGGAAACTTGAAAATAATCACATGACTTACGACACTTTAGCATTTTAACTAGGTTGATTAATAATTGAATTATTCACTTACCTTTCTTTTCATTCAGGCGTATTAATAACAATACGTAACAAAAATCGAGAAGAAAATCAAGACGCAACCACAGGACTCCAGAATTGAAAGCAGCCCGCGCAATGTTTATTGACCAGAAAGTTGTTCTTCAGATCTCAGACGGGTTTCAAACATGATTCGCAAGGCATTTTAAGAATGATCCATTTCAAAAGTGAGGGTGGTGCACTTTGAAAACCCTGATTGGTTTCAAGACGTATCGATATTAAAATGGACACCACAACTCATTTTTATTGCTTTATTGATTCTAATCGAATAACGAAACAGCAAATATAATTATAATTATATTCACATAATATTCAAATACGTAACTAATATAATACACATTAAATTTTGGAAATTTATTATTACAACAACAGTGTACACCCCCGGACAGGACGCAACTATTTTTACAACAGGGGACACCACGCATTACGTCTTTACAGCTAATTTATAAACAATCACGTTTGTGCGAAAATGGGAATCTCTGCAAATCAAAACATACGCATCGTATCAATGGTTGTTGAAGCATGAAATTAATACAAAAGTAAGTCGGGTTTACGTAATGTTCGTTGATTTTATAATCGAAAATACAATGCATGTTAAAAATGTCCCAAATTTTCCGCTGAATTCGGATGGGACACTGTATGAAAAAAGTTTCTATTTCAAAAAGCTGAAGCCTATGTGAACCCAAATTTTCTGTCATAGTACATTGAAGCTCAGACTACGTTTTTAATAACACAACATACTTGAATTCTTTCTGTGGGCCTAGCACAGTCTTGAATTTAACTGGTGATGGTGTGATTTGTGACCTTGGCCAAACTTCATGGAAATACCCATATATATACAGGTATATCATTGTAAATCCACGTGTGTTCTTCAAATTATATATAAGTCGTTGAAACAAAAAATTATGACAACAAGGCATGTAGACCTGTCTCTTATACACATCTAGATGTGTATAAGAGACAGCATATACACTACGTAAAACAAAATATTATTATGTTACATATTTAGGAAAGAGTAATAACCTGCAAATACGTCAGACTACGCAGGCTAAGCGGAGTTCAAAAAGACGTAGGGTCTAGTCTAACCTAGGCCTATCTGGTAGTACATTTGTATTAATATATTGTTAGATACATTTATTCTATTTCTTTCAATGCTCATACATACATTTTTTTTAATTTGAATGTACAGTACATCAATGGAATAAAGAAGATTAATATAAAATATATTAGAAGTGATAAATACAGAATTGTTGTAGTAAAGAATTAGTTTCCATTGGGTTACCAGAGTAGGAGAATTACCGTATAAAAACTAAAACATTTTCATTTTTCATCAAATATATACTCACTTCATTATTATTATTATTATTATTATTATTATTATTAGGTTACTATGTCCTGAGCTAATATGTTGGCCTAAATATTACCATGTACAGTATATTTTATAAGTAACCTCTGCTAATTAGCATGCATCAGCTCTGTACAGCTATATAAACCATGTGTTATTTCATTAAAAAAATATGACTTTACTGTTTATGCTAATTTATGTGTCAAGTATGCAAGAGATCAGTTTATAGAAGGTTAATTTAAAAAAAAAATTAGTACGTTTATCATCATTGCTTCATAGTGTTGCTGTTGCTGATTTTTAGTTAAGACTAATCACAAGTGGCAGAAAACAAGAGTTTATGTCTTTCGGGAAATGAAAAATATATTTATTTCTTCTCAAAAATTGTAATCGTCCCTGCCACTTTCTTTATTGTGATATCTTGCATAGTTTGACATATTAATTAGCATAAACACAAAGGGCATATCTTGATAAAAAAAAAAAACAGTAATGGTTTATGTGTACAGGGCTGATGTATGTCAATTAACTATAAATACGGTACTGTTCCGTTAGCCCTACAGTGATTTAGGAAGCAGTCAACAAATTTATCTATCATACTGTAGAATGTTAATAAAATGAGCGGTCCCGAAGTAAGTAGATATTTGATGAAATGTTATAAATAAAAATATATTATAAATAAATATTTTTAAATCTTGAATATGTTTGTTTATATTTTACTCGTATCCCAATGGAATCTAATTCTTGACTTCGGATAAATTGGTCATTCTGAATCTATTTGTTTATAATATATTTTACATTTAAGCGTTATCTCCTTTATTACTCATTGTTGTACACAATAAATATATATTATGAAAAACTGAAAAACAATACCCATAATAACTAAAGGAATGAATCCTGAACTGACAATTTTTCTCTTCTGTGGGAGTAACGCCCACCTTTATTTCAATCCTATTTTGTAAGAACTGTATATATTTTTAAAATTTTTCAATTTTGTAATTTAGCCTACATAATTTAAATAAGGCGTATTATATTACAATATAATAATTATGTGATAACAATAATAGTTTGTATATTAGGCCTACTTATAATATAATAAAGTTAGTAATTTTAACAACAAATACTATTTTTTAGTTCATTAGATTTTATGTGGTGTGCCTTTAATTTTTAGAATAAAATAGTCTCTCGAAGTAATTACGAAGTGAGTGCAGTAAGCCTATTTAAAAAAGGTTATCGTTGAACGCGTTTCTACAGACGTCAATGCGTTAAAGATACTTAATATGTCAAAACATTTTTAGTCAATTTTTACCATAATTCGGACAACTATCACTATAAAAGTTGGTTTTTACTGATTACCAAGTCGTTTTCTACTCTCGTGTGGTAATATTTTAATCATTTTGCATTCGAGTGGAGTCGTGTGGTCCGTGTGGTATTTAGTAGGACCGTCTAGAAGACTACAGGACTACGCCTAGGCCTAATTTAATCATTTTAAGTCAAAGTATGAGTCTAGAGGGGCTAGGCCTAATAGGGATTAGGTAGACTTCGGCCGCCAACACTATCGGCCGCCACCGATCGAGTGCCAAAAAGTATGAAGCGCCGATAATGCTGTCTTTTTGCTTGCTTTCAATCAAAGAGCGCTCCTTTCAATCAATGAGCGCTCGCTGTGTTCAGTGTTTTATGCCAATTAAAGCAATCAAGTTCATTCATTCTTCATTCATTTTTTTTTCCAAGTATTGAACGAATTAACGTTTGAACCGACATTGTATCAACAAACATTAATTATATACAATAAAAGTCATATGTAAAAGATCAAAAATTACTTTTTTTTTTAGAATCAATTGTGCCAGCCAAATATTTGTATCCTACTTTACTTTATGAGTATAAATCTATAATAAAAGGCAAATTGGGGTTTGTATGTCCAGGTTTTGTTTACTGAACTGATTTCAACCAAATTTTCACTCAAATGTTCAGATTGGTACTGGGCAGGTAATAGGCTATGTGGTGTTTTCCAAAATCGTGTCATTTATTAATAATTAATAAAAAGCTGATTTAAATTAGTCCTGGCCGGCACTTTTTCACAATGTCATTTCAGAAGGGTGCATACACGTAAACAAAGTAGCTCCAGATATTCATGACTCTTTAAGTGTTTTCTCACAGATATGAGCCACTATGTCTTTCTCAATATTTATATGTTATTCTTTTGTATCGCTATAATTTTCAATTATTTACGATTATCTCCGCAATACAATCCAGTCAATTATATCACACGCGTAGTAATATACTGGACCGTCACATATCGTGTCAATCCAGGTCTGCTCTATGTCACTGTGTGTGGGTCAACAAACTAAACAACCATGTGAATCTTTCTTGACAGGGAGACGAGTCTACATTGCCGACAATCGATGGAAAACAAAAACAAGATAACATGATTTTCATTGAAATGTGAGTATTACATTGTTAATATTTAGTTCTAAAAGTACGAGCTATAGCCCATACTTTACCTGTCAATTTTCCGACATTCAATTTTTTAGGCCTGTCTTAACCTACCTGGCCTAGGGGCCTATGGAGCTTAGCCTAACTACAGGCCTAGGCCCTCGCTAGGCCTAGGTTAGGCCTCAGTTTGGAACACCACAAACAAGTGACACAACACCACACTGGCCATGGATAGCCAATAACGATCATTGCCAGGATCATCGCAGGTATCTTACTCTAGCCCACCCGGGTAAACATGTTAAATGCTTCATTAAACACCAAAATAGTCCTACACATTATTTTCAGTGATTGTTAATCCAACATTAGGCCCTTTTAAAAACCTGTACCCTAGGCCTAGGTGCTGTTTATACACTGTTTATAACCAACACAGGGTTATTTTTAGGGCCCGCATTCATATCAGCTGGCCTGCAGGTTCAGCTGAAAGGGTTACCTTCCCCATTGATTGAGCTAATAGGTAGTTGCCGCACGACGTTAACTTTAATGTTAGTACCCAACATGCAGTGCAATAGCTCCGCCTCTTTTGTAAACAAATCGATATACGTATGGGCAAACCCATTAACTAACGTACGTTGAGCACTTAAAATCCTGAAATTAATGTACTCCGCAATGCAAGATGAATAAATTATGACATCATCCGTTAACGTTAACGTTGTGCGGCGAAAACTGCCTAATAACAATAGTTACCATAAAGTTGTTTAAATGAACATTTATATTGATTTCTTGATTGTTGCGATTATCCACCATGGTCCACAGGCTCAACATATGACGATGCTTTTCAATTATTTTTTTTAAACTGTTTTTAATTATTGAATATTAAAGCAACACTATATAGTATAAGTGACTAGGCGACTTGATTTTATTAAACTTTATTTTTATTTCTCCATTCTTTTCATGTTGTTCACAGTTCTTTAAGTTACAACAACGATTTTTACAGCAGAGAGGGATTGCTTGACACCGATTCAACCTAAGTGTTCATCTAAAAACCGACCAAAGACAAGAATCCACCAAAAATCAACGTACAGTACAGATAAAAATTACTGCCTTCGTAGCACGCGTAGCTACGCGTAGATAACGCGTAGGATTTGCGTAGGCAATGCGTAGGATTTGCGTAGCACGAACCGCTATGAAGCGATCGCTACGCGTTGTAACGCGTCGTAATGCATCAGCTGTTTAACACATTATCAGTCGCCTATCAATGCCTACACCAGATCTGAACGTTCGTCAGAACAGACGTACTGTCTAGTAAAATGAATGTAAAGAGAGTTTCTTTAATTAGGCGTTTAATATACGATAATCATATGAATGCTTTAATCTGCCCTTTCTAGGCCTAAGCCTAATAATTACCGGCGGCTTCGTCAGTTACCTAAGCCTGCCAGTGCCTACCGACAGCGCGCCTACCGACATTGTCATTGCATTAGGACTCGTCCTAAAATAAATCCCAGAGGTAAACAACATGTCCCATCAGCCACTATGGGAAAACGTGCAGAGTGTGCTACCTAACCATGATTGCTACAGTACAGATAAAAAATACTGCAACTTTTGCTACGCGTAGGCTTCGTGGGCTACGCGTAGGATTAACGTAGTCTACGCGTAGTAAATGCTACGCATTTACTACGCGTAGGCAAAACCTAGGGTTTGTACACGCATCGGGAGCGTTACACCGCACCCGCAGCGTGCTTCGTACAACATAGCTAGGCTGGATATCGCCGCAGATCGCCGTCTCACTACATTATACTGGCCTGAAGGTCAATATCAATGAACATAACTCGCGCGAACCAATGTTCGTAAGCATATATTTTGGCGTTTATTTCTGTATTAAAATTATCACACTTTAGCCTTCCGAATCATCATTCATAGTACCTGTCTTCACCTCGACCAGCTGGATTAGTGAAGTAAAAAGGCCTAGGGCCTCGGCCTATTATCGCACCGCAGGGCTACCTACCTACCTTAATGTCCTTGTTAAAAAGTTAATTGGGGCGCCTAAACAATTCAAAACATATTGCAGTGGTATAATAATTATATAATACTGATCAACTTATTTGTATTCAGCTAATAATGTTTCTCCACACATAGAAATTAATATTGAGGGATGGAAACAAGAAGTCGAATTTTAGTGAGAAACCTAGTGTCCAAAAAAACAGGTTTGCGAGATAGGCTTGCCCAAAGCAATTTTATTGCATTTTCCAGATATTTTTGGTATGCTGAATCCAAAAATGCAAAGGTCCATTTTTTCCGTGATTGTCTTGGCGGCCATTTTGGAATTTCAAAATGGCCGCCATTTATACAGTAAAAGTAACCATAACTGCGCTATTAGAGTAGGTATCGACATGATTTTGGTACCAAACCCTATTTTCTAAATGTCAGCCTGTCCAATGGTGATATTCTCACAAACAATAAATGGCAGCCATCTTGAATTTCAAAATGGCTGCCAGTTTGAAAGTAAAATAGCAATAACTGTGCTATTAGAGCAGGTATCAACTTGATTTTGGTGGCAAACCATAGGTTTTCGATGTCAACTATATATTGTAATATCAAACAGTCCACAGTTAATATTCCCATGCAGATTAAATTAAATCGCAGTCAGTTACTTCGAAAGGAAGAGGTCTCACAATTAGGTGCAAAGGGTATTTAATCGGCAAAGACAGTAGAACAAGGAATGCGCAAACTAATTTTATTGTTCACTATGGGTTATGTTTCCAAAAAATAAGAGTTGGATCTACTTCATTGGTATTTTTACCATTTGGCAATACCAAAATATAATTGTGGGATTGGGGACAACGTATCAAGTTGATAGAACAAAGACAGAGGTTGTTTCCTTATCTTTGCTAATGGTTAGAGTTTAACATGATCAATATATCAATCATAAATAATGACAGCATCAAAGACACAGATTAATGATTACAAACCAGATAAAACAGTCCAGCTTTGTTAAAATTCGACAGATATGATGTTCAATATTTAGTGAAGTGCAAACCATTAAAAGAACAAAGCAAAACCAATTAATATGACATCGAAAGAAATTTGGCAATAAACCATGTGCCTGTGATAGATATTATCTTTTGGCAAAATTAAGTCATCTATGGCACATGGGCACATCCATTTGGAGAATGCAGTTTAAAAAGTTGGTTATTGTTTAGGGAACAGATACCAAGGTCAACGCTTTCAATTGTCGGAAGATGTTAAACATTATCAGGATGCATCAATGACAGACACATTGATGCTACTGTATTTTATAGACTGCCTTAGACACAAAACTAATAAATGCTTACTTGCCATACCCTATATCAATGTTGGTTATTGCAAATGAAAAAAATAGGAAAATTGCAAGTACTGTTGTTACCTTGATATGACTTTTTGACAAGTCTGTAAATGACACTTTAATTAAAATATTATCCCAGTCAAGAACGAATTGTTGATGGGAGAAATATTAATGGGTCATGCCAACAACATATTTTACTCTTCCAGCACCCAAAGCAGTCATAGGGCCGATTCGGACGAGTAAAATTTAACTGGGTACCACCAGCTGAGCGGTCGCGTACGGCAATTAAATAATGCCCCTGGGTATAGAAAATTCGAAAAACATCTGGCCCAAAAACCCACCTTTTTTACTGGATATTTCAATTACACCTTGCCTCAAGGCGTAATTAATCACTCGTAACAAGGCCCAGGTCACAAGTTGACCCTTCAGATTTGTAAACAACACCGGGTCAGAGTGCACTGGACGAAAAGAAGCGCGCGACGACGCTGCATGATTCTTCGCGTTGTTGCCCAAGCTTTCTTTCCAAGCTGGTCGTCTTCACATTGCATGCTGTTGTTTTGAAGTTTTGGTCGCTGTTTCAGAATATTTTCGAGTTTTATACAGAATGGTTAATGTACATTGGAGTGATGCCGCTACATATGCACTAATAAGCGTATGGGGTAACTCCAAGATCCAGAACGGGTTTGACGGCACAAGACGAAACGGGGCAATTTATGGCCAAATAAAGGCAAAAATGGACGAACTTGGTTTCGTTTATGAACTTTGCCAAATTGTGAACAAGTGTAAGAACTTGAAACGGTTGTACTTGGAGGCCAAGGATGACCAAAACAAATCCGGCCATGGTCCGGCTGAATGGCAATATTTCGCCGAGATGGACGATATTTTTGGAGATCGGCCTGCGACGAATCCAACATATGTTGCCGGGTCGGCCCTGCCAAGAACAAGTACACCAAGCAGCAGCAGGTCAGCTGCAGGAAGGAGGCCTACAACAAGCCAGGCGCTTGAAAGTGAAGGCTCCTCAAACCGGGATCCACCAAACCAAGCAGCTGTTAACCCAGGCCTAGGTAAGTTAAGGTTAGGGTGGAGTACTAAAGAAAGTGCATAATAGTGCCGTTTTTTCGCTGCTGTTAAATTAGCCAAGGTCCCTATGCAAGTTCCATTTTTACTAGCCCAGAGTCTTCATTTTTACAGAACCCATGATCCACACCAAAATATTTTAAAAAGTAAAAACATAGGTAGCCTAAGCCTGTATTTTTGTGTTGGCCCAAATTTCATGTTTTAGTTAGTTCTTAAATAATTAATTTATCCACTAGGCCCAGATTAGTTTAATTATTACATGCTAAGCATTAAACACTCCTAGACCTACTGTTTATTATTATTCTAGGCCTATAAATAAGTGCCAAATCGCAGGCATAATTTTCTAGTTTATCAATAATGATAAATGTTTAATTTTAAAGTTCACTTTCCTTTCTACATTTTCTTTTAGATGATAGTGGAGTACAAGAAGACGCAGAGCCAGATACAGGTAAAATATGCATCAGGGTTTGTTTCAGAAAACAGGAAGGTGTGGGGGTATTGTTGCAATATTTGTGGCATTAGGCCTAAAGTATTTCACATAAAAATATGAAAAATAAACTGAATTTGCATACATCATACTTTCATAATTTACAAAAACACAAATTTCTTGCAAATCAAAGAAATGAAACCTTAAATGCAGCAAGTCTGAATACTGTAATAAAATCAAATTTGATAACGAGGCCAATAAAGTAATAAACTTAATATTACAGATAGTTTAAACTGAACTAGCTATAGTGTTCCTTTATATTATATGTTATGCTGTAAATTGTTGATATTTTTTTTTTTTAGCAGTGGCAACAAATCAGAAAAGGAAATGCTCAACTAAATCAGGTACAGTATTTTTTGTTTTTACTTTATTAAATTAGATACTCGACAAGTCTAAACCAGAGCTCAAAGTTTAGTAACCAGAGTACCTATCTGGTTTCGTAAATAAAGCACATTATTTAGTATCAATTTTGAACTCGGGACCTCCAAATTACAAGTTTTAAGACTTGCACAGAACACCAAACAACTCCACTAATAATTTGACATTAATGGCAAAGTTCAATTCATTTTAATTAATTTTCAGACTTGAAAAAAAACCTTAATACATCCATGATTATAATGTTGTTTCTTGAACTTGTACTCCTTCTCCTAAGACTTATTTGTAAAAAGTTCATGTTATTAACAATAACTTTATAATGTTATACTTCCAGGAAGGAAAAAGGCCAAGACCAGTTTAGTTTCAGAGTTGTCAGAAGTGTTTCAGAAATCTAACCAGGAATTCCGTGCGCAGTTGTTAGAAGATCAAAGAAAGGCGGCTGAAGCAAAGAGAGAGTTGGAACGAGAGAGAGAGGAGAGAGAGGAAAGGATGATGATGCGTATGCATGAACTATCATCTGAACGTCAAATGAGAATGATTCAGGCTTTAGGAATGATGCTTCGACCGGCCGCACCACAGACTTTTCCACAACCAACGCAATACAATGCTGCGCAACAATCATATGAACAGTCTGAACATGGCCAAAGACAACATCAGACTTTGCTTCCTACACGGCAAGAAGGGTATTGGCCAAGACAACACGCGCAGCATCACCAACCGCAGCACCACCAACCACAACAACAGGAACAGACAAAATCAAGTGAAGCACAAGAGGAGAGTCGGCAACTTTTTTCACCTCACCAACCATGGTAAAGATGGTTGAAATGTTTCAACAAACGTCACTACAGAAACTGTGTTAAATGATACAAAATATTGCCAGTTTCTCATACTGTAGATCAGTATTTTAGTTTGTTTCAGATAGAATACAGTTATGGGTTTTATGTGAAGTTTGTAAGAAGTGTTACAACTTCATTACTGTAAATCTGCTTTCCAACTTTTTTGCATGTCCATATACCGTAGATAGTTTAAAGAACTTCATGTTGCTTTGTTTTAGGTTTTTTTTATGAGAAAAAAATACAATAGAGGATGTTACATTAATCTATTCATT
This sequence comes from Anneissia japonica, assembly GCF_011630105.1. NCBI lineage: Eukaryota > Metazoa > Echinodermata > Crinoidea > Comatulida > Comatulidae > Anneissia > Anneissia japonica. Next base: position 24,177 of record NW_022698031.1, read on the forward strand.
AATGTTTGCAATACTTTTTTCCAGTACCAATAGCTTTCATTATATGTACCGTAATTGTTCTTTTAAAATATCATTTTATATGTATTTTTATATGCAGCATGTTGGTTTGTTTTAAGTTTTGTTTAAAAAGTAAAAAATTGCACAAGAAAATATGCAATATGTTCGTTAATCAATGCTTGATTGAATTCCAAAGTCTAAACATTGCAATGCTTTTTTTCAAATCAGTTCGCTTGCATTATCTGTCTTGGTATTGTTTTTTTTTTCTTCTTTTATACCAGTACCATTTTATATGCATGTTCATATTTAAATCTTGTGTAAAAAAATATACTAGAAAATATATAGTAGAACATTCGTTATTCCTTGATTGAATATTTGTCATGATCAGTTCGTTTGCATTATATGCATTGGTACTTGTATTTTTTAATATACTATTTCATATGTATTTTTTTTATTGTGCTTGTCTGTCTGTTTTAGCTTTTGTGTCAAAAAATATAATAGAAACCGTAGTACATTTAGTATTCCTTGATTAAATATTGCAGTACATTTTCATGGTCAGTTGGTTTGCATTATATGTATTGGTACTTGCATTTCCTTTTATATTTTGTAATCTATATATGTATTTTTTTTATTGTGCATGTTGGTTTGTTTCAGGTTTTGTGCAAATAAAATACACTAGAGTACAGTAATATATGATTAACAGTAATTCCAAAGTTCAAACATTGCAATACTTTTCCCGGTGCTGGTTTTTGTATATACCATTTTATATGTATTTTTATACACTATATAATAAATATTTAAAGAAAAGAAGATCCAAGTCATTTACATGTGTTGGTGTTAGTCTTTTTCTACAGATGATGGACAGAGTGCAATGCTGACTGAATAATAATTTAAAAGGAAAGCAGGCTAGTAGTTGGTCAAGCACTCACTGTACATGCGTACAAAAAAATCAATTAGGCAGTGATATCTCTGGACTAATGATGACGCAAGCAGTAACCACCTCAAGCTGGTACAAAAAACTGTATAATAATCAAAAAGATTGAACTGTCAATACCGAATACAATGTTTATTTTATTTACAATAACATTTGTATTTTTACAATATACAGTACACACAATATTATTAAATGTTGTAAGCAAGAATCACAGTGCAGTAGTTACAGAGTTTTACACAACAAATGATGATTGCATCAATGAACTGGATAGAACTGCCAGTAATTTCTTTACAGTTTAACATTTCCATTTACTCTTGGAAATATCTTACAAGAGCAGCGCGAATGTCTGTTCCCGAAACCTCTTCTGCAGCATTTCTAAGAGGTTCAACTTGTGGTTGCTCATCAACTACATCCCACTCTGGGTTGTATATCTCCCCTTCCTCTATACAAAAATTGTGGAGAACGCAACATGCAACCACCATATTTGGAACATGCTTAAGCAAGCTATCATTCCTTTTCATCAGGAGTCTCCACCGACCCTTCAACATACCAAAACTTCTTTCAACAACCATTCGGGCGCGAGACAGTCTGTAGTTAAAGGTCTGCTGTTGTCTTGGGAGATTTTCTCCGGGAAAGCCTTTCATCAGCCAAGTCTTGAGCGGATATGCAGGATCCCCAAGAATAAGTAATGGCACCTGTACCCCACTTATCAATTCAGTTCTCTGTGCAAAACAAAAAAAAAAGTTATTCAATTTTAGATGAGTTTATATTATGTTACATACATGTTAATTTTTAATAGATCTTAAATCTATCAAAAAATTAATGTCCAATTCAAACTCTTTTTTTGAAACACTGTTTTACTATTGTAATAAAATGTTGTTATAGGTTGCCATGGTTGCTACTTTCTTTATCAGCAAAAACCAATGCAACTGCACATTATGTATATTGAGACTGTCATCTTCTTTAAGTTTGTTGGCAAAAACTATAGAGGTATCACATGGATACATAATGTTTGGATATATATATATATATATATATATATATATATATATATATAAATATATATATGTATATTTTGTTTGACACAAGTCTCCTGCAAATGGTCTTACCACTGGAAGGAGTTGCCTATTCTCCGCTTTTGCAAAAATTTCACTATTTCGTAGGATCCTGGAATCATGAACACGGCCAGGCCAACCCACATATATATTTGTAAACCTGAAAAAAAAAAGCAACCAGAAGTTTAGAATTGAAATTAAGGAAAAGCATCTTTTACTGGACTGAGCCAGCATTTTCTTTTTTCCATTTTCTGCAATCCATTACAATTGGTAGCCTTTATATTTGATAAAATCTTTGACATGAAATGCACGCAAACAATCCAATGTTTGGTTTATGGTCCAAGAGGCTGCGGGCCAGTGAGATTTTTTTTTTCCGACTTGCACTTTAGCAATATTTAAATATTTTAGGCGTACTTTAAATCAAAAGAAATAAACCATCTGCATCATGTCATAAGTAAAAATTATATTGTACATGCACATCAAACTACAAAATGTCTACTGTACAGTAATTATTAAATCTTGGTAAATTGTATATTAAAATCAACTCATTTCTAAATATGAATTTTTCAATCAATACTATCATTAAAATAGGCCTAGGCCCTAAATATTATTTATTTTCATCTTCAGTTAATGCTTACCTTAGCATATGATCGGTTACTGCTTGTAACACAATGGAATGATGCCCTTTCCGGTTATAATAGTCATTTGGTCTGTCATATGGAGCAATTATCGGAATATGACTACCATCTATTGCTCCAACACACTGGGGGAAACCATGAAATTGTTGGAAGCCATTTACTGTTTCGGTAAGCCGTTGTCCCTCTGGCCACACAATATACCTGGGCTGCAAGAACTCTGTTATGGCACTGCAAACGGAATGTACAACCTCACAAACAGTTGAACATGAAACACCAAATAAATTTGCTATTGTTCTTAAATCACAGTTTGTTGACAGCCTATATAATGCCATCCCAACAAGTTTTTTAGTCGGAATATTTCTTCCAAATGGATTGTCCAGTCTCCCAATATAAGGCTCAAGAATATCGGTTAAATAATTGAATGTTGCCTGACCCATTCTAAAATTTTTACGCCACTGACTATTCGTAAAGTGTTGCAAAACATCGATACTCCACCAATGGTCAGTTCGAAATATTACCGTTCGCCTTTGCCTAGGCCCGTCGCGCCTGAGCAGCCTCTCCCTGCATGCTACAAGGGCCATGGTGAGCCGCTGTTGCCCTTGTTGGTGTAGGCCTACGCCTAGGCCGCCGTTGTCGTTGTCTTCGTCGTTGCTGTACTTTCTTCGTCTAAATACTTGGTTTAGATCAAATCCGTCGTCGAGAAGCAATATAAAAGTTGTCAGGATAGTTAGGTCGGTTGGGTTAATCATAATTCGGCGTCAATTTGTAAGGATAATCGCAAGGAAATGAGTAAATTGTACAAAAAACAAACAGAAATAGCGTAAATTCGTGTATGAAGTATTGAAATTGCCGCGAAATCATTGATAATTTGACACGGGGTCGTCACTCAGGTCACGAACTATTCAGAATTCTGACCTTGCAGAAGCTTGTAAAATACGTAACTTCCGCCAAATTACTGGGTAAATGGATTGTTATTTTACTCGTCCGAACGACGGTCACATTTAGCCCCGAGGTTATTAGTAGATTACCCATGTAATTGAGTTTACGTCCGAATCCAACCATAGTGGTGGCTAAATTTGAGTTCCAGAAAAAATTGCGCAAGAACTATAATTTTCTGCCCGATTTTATGGTGTAGAGGTCTGTTCAAGCACTTTTAAAGTGCTTGAACAGACGTCTACACCATAATAACTGGATTTGCTTTAAAAACTAGTAGTCAATGAGGCTATTTGAAGGGCATAGGTGGTATGTATGCCTACCAATTTAATCATTAATGATGAGAGAGTGGGTTGGTGTAATGGTTTCCATTGTGGTTCTCGATTTTATTCATGTTTGACTACACCAGTTTGCTCTACACCATGTAGATATCTACTACCACCAACATCTACCGGTACATTTTTTTTATTATTGTTACTTCGCCATGCAAACTCTTAAACAATAATACCTAATGAAATAATTTCAAGTTTCAAATGTGTAGATGGCAGAGAAGAATAGCATGACACAAGTTTGATTGTTCTAACAAGATATGTTGATCTGCTGATTAAGGAACTCTTATGCAATTTCTAGATTAATACCGCAGTGGCTGATATTGTAAAAACATTTGACATGCATCTGAAAAAATGTCAGTCATTTTGAGTAAAGGCAGTTGGCATCCGTTCTTCATGTGAATATCACCATTGGACTGGTTAATGTGTTATTAAGTTCGTAATAAAATCTTTTTCAATCGACATACAGGTATTTACTTTTTTTTTTAATAATGCAGTTTTCATACATGCTAACATTTTGATAGTAAAAAACGGGGGAATTTGGTCATGAGGTGGGGAGAGGTGTTCCCATTACGAGTAACCCTCCCCTTGGAGGCTTCAGCTATTAATGTATTATAAGGGCAAATTTCATGATTCTTATGATATGTATTCCAATAATAAAAGTACGGTATTGATTTTAAATAACTTCTGTGTTTAATTGAACCACATTTTATCTTGTATCTACACAAGACAAAATGTGCCTACAGGCTATGTCTATATGGATTAACTTCTCATTTTCTAGCCCTTTTTCAGTACAAGATACAAAATCTGGATTCAATACTTGTCTAAAAGTGCGTTTTCTATAATTACTGGACTGGTATTTTAGCAACTGCAACTTCATGTCCAATTATTCAACATAAGGACTGGTCCGTTTTCCGTAGTGTGTTATTACAAAAAGACTACAATTAACGTATAATGCAATTTGTTGTACACTGGAAGAGCACGAAAAAACGTGAGAAAAATTGGCCTGTGGTCAGAATACCAAAACAGGAATCTCCCGGCCAAAGAGGGATTGCTGGCATGTATAAGTTTTTGCTTGAAACTTGTCGGCCATTTTGTATTTCAAGATGGCCACCATTACAGTAAGAATATCATTTGAACAGGTTGACATTGAAAACATAAGTTTTGCTATCAAAATCATGTCGATACCTGCTTTAATAGCAAAATTATGGTAATTATTACTGTGAAAATGGCAGCCATTTTGAAATTCAATATGGCTGCCATGTATGATTCATAAGAATCTCACCATTGGACAGGTTGACATTGAAAATATAGGGTTTGCTGCCAAAATCAGTTGATACCTTCTCTAATAGCACAACTATTGTTATTTTTACTATAAAAACGGCAGCCATTTTGAAATTCAAGATGGCCGCCATTTATGATCAGTGAGAATATCACCATTGGAGAGGTTGACATTGAAAATAAAGGGTTTGCTGCCAAAATGATGTAGATATTTGCTCTAATGGCACAGTTATTGTTATTTTTTTATGTGAAAATGACGGCCATTTTGAAATTCCAAAATGGCCGCCAAGACAATCTCGAAAAAAATGGACCCTTGCATTTTTGGATTCAACATACCAAAAATATCCAGAAAATGCAATAAAATTGCTTTGGGCAAGCCTATCTCGCGAAATGAG
>NW_022698031.1:30041-49740 GCF_011630105.1 Anneissia japonica
ACTATGATCAAACTGTTTTGTTATGTGATGAAAACGAAACTTCGACTAGCTGAGCCGGGAGCTGAACTTTATAATTTTTGAATAAAATTGACCAATATGTAGAAAATATAATATAGGCCTACTTTTTGTTTATTCTAGTAGGCCTAAGTAGTAGAACGTGTAAAGTAAAGTATATTTTAACCAAACATCACATTTTATTTAATTTTAAATGGAATAATGGGATTATGAAGAATTGTGTAGGACTACCCTATGTACTACATAGTCTACTGTATTACGTCACTAGATAGTGAAATTAATTATAAACAAAAAATATATCAGCCTGCCTTATCATCTTAATATATTTCCTCCATGCTTATAAGAGGAGTTGATTCATTTGTGATCTCTTCCTATTCAAGCTGACGTGAATTATTTAAGCATTCCAACTTTTAATAGAAAAAAAAATTAATTAATACAAACCTTCCGGGATTCCACTACCAATCGCCGCCCAGGCCTTGCCCAGACGGTACCATGTGTTATGTGCTTTTTTGTTGCGCAGCAGTAAAAAGACGGCGGGTCTCAAAGTTTATGAAGAGTCAGCGCGATCTTCATTTTGAAGATAGATGGTTGTAGAAAGGCGAAACAATTTGTATTTAAATCAACTACGGACATCAAATAGCAATGATGGTTTGGTAGCACACTCTGCACGTTTTCCCATAGTGGCTGATGGGACATGTTGTTTACCTCTGGGATTTATTTTAGGACGAGGTCTAATGCAATGACAATGTCGGTAGGCGCGCTGTCGGTAGGCACTGGCAGGCCTAGGCTTAGGTAACTGACTAAGCCGCCGGTAATTATATTAGGCTTAGGCCTAGAAAGGGCAGATTAAAGCATTCATATGATTATCGTATATTAAACGCCTAATTAAAGAAACTCTCTTTACATTCATTTCACTAGAGACAGTACGTCTGTTCTGACGAACGTTCAGATCTTGTGTAGGCAGTGATATAGGCGACTGATAATGTGTTAAACAGCTGATGCATTACGACGCGTTAAAACGCGTAGCGATCGCTACGTAGCGGTTCGTGCAACGCAAATCCTACGCATTGCCTACGCAAATCCTACGCGTTATTTACGCGTAGCTACGCGTGCTACGAAGGCAGTAATTGTTATCTGTACTGTATTTGATGTCCGTAGATGATTTAAATACAAATTGTTTCGCCTTTCTACAACCATCTATCTGAAAATGAAGATCGCGCTGACTCTGCATAAACTTTGAGACCCGCCGTCTTTTTACTGCTGCGCAACAAAAAAGCACATGACACATGGTACCGTCTGGGCAAAGCCTGGGCGGCGATTGGTAGTGGAATCCCGAAGGTTTGTATTATTAATTTTTTTTTTCTATTAAACGTTGGAATGCTAAAATAATTCACGTCAGCTTGAATAGGAAGAGATCACAAATGAATCAACTCCTCATATAAGCATGGAGGAAATATATTAAGATGATAAGACAGGCTGATATATTTTTTGTTTATAATTAATTTCACTATCTAGTGACGTAATACAGTAGACTACGTAGTACATAGGGTAGTCCTAAACAATTCTTCATAATCCCATCATTCCATTTAAAATTAAATAAAATGTGATGTTTGGTTAAAATATACTTTACTTTATATGTTCTACTATTTAGGCCTACTAGAATAAACAAAAAGTAGGCCTATATTATATTTTCTACATACAGGTCAATTTTATTCAAAAATTATAAAGTTTAGCTCCCGGCTCAGCTAGTCGAAGTTTCGTTTTCATCACATAACAAAAACAGTTTGATCATAGTAATCTACGTTGTCAGCCAGACGCAAGACATCAAGCCACGTGATGAAAACCAGCTCGTCAACGAGATATGAGGTCTTAGCCTGAGCTAAGCAAGTTGTGGTTTTTAATCAAAATAAAATAACAATTTAAAAAAATGTCACACATTATCAAAACTGTTTGGAATATAGGCATTTGTCAAAGCTCCCCCTTCTCCTCCTCGGTGCACCGCACACGTGTTTACAACCTTGTGGGCCTACGTAGTTACACTCTGCTTATTTACATTGTACTTTGATATCTATAATATTTTATTTTAAATACCGTTTAAAACCGCCAAACTATATTCTTCACATATACATTCGCAATCATGTTGACTGTGTTGCACTGCGTATCCAGCGGATTCACTTTCATGATTGGTCATATTCAGTGGCGTATCTAGGGGTGGGGGAGAACTCCCTCCAAAAAATAATCGACCCCAGTCGATCCCCTTCAAAAAGAAAATCTCGGGTCAGGCCCGTATGCAGCTTCAGCCAATTGGAGGGGGCGGTTTAGGGCGTGGGGTCCAGGGGCCCGCTTAAGGGCCCCGGTGGGGTCAAGGAGGCGAAGCCCTTGTGGGGGCCCCCGAAGCATGTATATGGCATATTTATTTAAATACTTGCAGGGTCTTCCTCTAAATAATGATACATTAACTTTTCAACAAAGGATTTCAAGACAGTTGTCAACAACACACATTAAAAACATACAACGTAAATAAGTAAATTTGAACATTAATATTTATTATAACAACAAAAAGAATTTTTATTTCTGCTAACGTCCGCGTGTGTGTCAGGAAATTCCAACAAGCGCGAAAACTCCAATCTCGTTGCGATCGGGAGACTTTATTCCGGAAACAATTTAGTGCCTCGTGATTGGTTAACAGCAGCTTGACAACAAGACTCTCATAAATATTCACGCTCGCACTCTCTGATGATCACACACTTACTGCCTCAGAAACACGATCTCTGCTGGTGATTTTTTAAAAATTAAATTCTGAGTTATATACCGTTGCAAAAAAACGAAGGATGCATAAACATAGCAAAGGGGTTCGTTATTGGTAGGGTGGGGGGTTCGCTGAAAAAGGGGGTTCGGACGAATCCCCAGGAACCCCCTCGCTACGGGACTGCGGGTAGTTAAAAATCACCTAAAATTACTCATTTTGCGAGTTAGGGCCCCCACCTAATCGTTCAGCCATCCCCCCCCCCTTTTTTTTTATTTCAAGACTCATACACCACTGGACATACTTTAAAATATCTTCATTACAGTACTGGAATGTGTACCGTATTTATTTGTAAAATTGTGCAATTCTTCATTTAAACAAAAACACCGTTTCATTTTGCATTCCTTTTTATTCGTCAGTATCTGTCTCTTATACACATCTAGATGTGTATAAGAGACAGGAACAATGCCCTAGCAACGTTGTTCGCATGCTGCCGGTCAATGCCCTTTGCTTCTCTGCAAGTAAACACCACGTGATTTACATCGCATATCTCCTATGTGGTACTGTGACTAGGTCCTCAGCATTACGGAAATTCGACTTCAACAAAATTCCATCCCTCAATATTATTTTCTATGTGTGGAGAAACATTATTAGCTAAATACAAATAAGTTGATCAGTATTATATAATTATTATACCACTGCAATATTTTTTGAGTTGTTTAGGCGCCCTAATTAACTTTTTAACAAGGACATTAATTTAAGGTAGGTAGGTAGGTAGGTAGGTAGGTAGCCCTGCGGTGCGATAATAGGCCGAGGCCCTAGGGCTTTTTACTTCACTAATCCAGCTGGTCGAGTTGAAGACAGGTACCATGAATGATGATTCGGAAGGCTAAAGTGTGATAATTTTAATACAGAATTAAACACCAAAATATCTGCTTACGAACATTGGTTCGCGCGAGTTATGTTTATTGATATTGACCTTTAGGCCAGTATTTACCAACGTAGTGAGACGGCGATCTGCGGCGGCGATATCCAGCCTAGCTATGTTGTACGAAGCCAGCTGCGCTGCGGTGCGGTGTAACGCTCCCGATGCATGTGCAAACCCTAGGTTTTGCCTACGCGTAGTAAATGCTACGCATTTACTACGCGTAGACTACGTTAATCCTACGCGTAGCCTACGAAGCCTACGCGTAGCAAAAGTTGCAGTATTTTTTATCTGTACTGTAAATGGTTTTCTTTGAACTTTGCCAAACAGATACTTTTGGAAAAAAACACTGTAGGCCTACTATCCTGATATTCCAACGTGCTGATGTTATTTTACCAGTATTCAAAATCTCTACTACATAAGAAAAAAAAAAACACCAATTTGACTAAATGTATTGCAAAGCCATCTTTCTTAGTCAATTTATAACCCAATGTTGGAATACAACAATTCTTCAACCTATAATAGGCCTATAGAAAATTCAAAAGTAACCATGTTAACCCCCTATATTATTGATAAAGTAAAAACAAATGTTTTATTATTAGAAGCATGTTTCCCAAGATAAAGAAACCAAAATTTCTTTCTAATGTTTTTTTAATTGTTAAAAAATATGAGTGAAGTCATTTTATTAAGAAATTGATTATACAGTAAGCACTTCTTTTATTTGAGGCTGGAAATATAGCAAAACAAATTTCTCTCATCAGAAATACCAATATATTGAGCTTACACCATAGATTGTTAAAACCAACGTTTAAATTTGAAACACATTAATTACATTGAATACAACGATGCAGGAACCTTATGTTGCTTATATCAGAGAGCCGATATTTACCCAAAAAATCAAACTATGTACACTTTGTAATAAACAACATATATGATGAAAACTACTCTGCAGGGGTGGATCCGGTTGGGGGGGGCACGATCCCCCTGTTTTGACACTAAATTTTTAAAATTTCAATACATGTCAGTGTTATGTGTTACTCTCTTATCTATTCTGAAACTGTTGTGGCCCCACCCCCTCCCCCCCCCCCACTTTTTGAAAAATTCTGGATGAGTTAAAAAGGTTTAAGAAACAAATATGTTTAAAAAAAAACGCCCAAAAAATAAAACGACGGCTACTGATTAAACACAGACTTGATCTGTAATGAAATTACAATACAAATATTTCTATTATTTGTCTTAATGGTTTAATGACATTCATTCTGCCAGTGAGAATGGTGAAGATGATGATGATTTCTTTCATGACATTGATTCTTTTAACGAGAATGATGATGACGACGACAACTACAGCACAAAGGTGTTTTGTTTTTATTTCAGTTCCACCAGAACACCAACAATGACAACTACAGTAGAGTGCCAATGTAGTAAAACTTCATTTTGGCCTATTCACGAACTACAAATCAACAAATATAATGCTGTTTTTTATTATGGTCGTCACATACCTTATTTACAATTAACATCAATTACACAGTATGTTACATAATAAACAAAAGTTAAACGCCAAAATTAAGTGTATAGATACAAAACATAATTATTATACAGTACGCAAAAGTCAACAATTTAGTAAAATAAAAGTAATCTAATAGCAACTGTAATATGCATGTATAACAGTTCCGGATTGCAACATATCTATGTACTACAATGTGCAGGTCAGAGTTGATAATAAATATGGCAACCTCCAATGCAGTGTGTGCTGTATGTTATTCAAGTGTGTATAATCCTTATTAATCATATTAAGGACACCACATCTGGCGACGAGGATAAAGCCAATCGACTCATTCCTAAAACCTAGGAAGAGTGCTTTTAAACCATAAAAGAGTAAAACTTAGCGTTTTTACAAAACCAAACCGTAGGCCTAGAAATACGATGGCGTCAGCAATCGACCCATTTTCATCAATGATCCAACGTTTCGACCCCAATGAAGATTCTAAATACAGCAGTCAAGTGGGAAAAGTGGCTTTCAAGGTTAGAGATATACTTTGTAACAAAGAACATTACCAAGGATGAAAGGCAGAAGGCCCATTTATTGTTAATGGCTGGACGAATGGAGAAATAAGGGCCCAGATACTACAAAAAACAAACAACAAAAAGTTGAGGAGAGAGATACTAAAGCACCCTGATTGGAAGCTTGAGGATGTACTTAAAGAAGCAAGATCCCTCGAAGCATCAGAAACCCGTGCAGGATATATAGAGGGTAGACCTGAAGAGGTAAATAAAACTGGCCCAAAATATACTCACACAAGGCCAACACAATGAAACCGACAGGCCCCATACAGCACTAGAAATAAGACATATCCAAAACACCCACACATGCAGAAATCAACAAAGTGTGGACACACAGGAAATTGTCCTGCAAAAGGAAAAATCTGCAACTGATGCCACAAGACTGGGCACTTTGCTAAAGTATGCAGTTCTAGTACTAAACCAACCCAGCAGCGGAGAACATTGCATAACGTAGATGAAAGTCACCAGGACGAAAACTCTTACGTTTTCAGCATCAAGAACAATACTAAATTACCACATGCATTTGTAAACATCGACGGTAAACGAATTAGATTCCTGGTAGACGCCTGAGCAAGTACAGATATAATTGATAATAAGACGTACAGAGCAATCGGATCCCCATACCTCAAGAAAACGAAATCTAAGGTCTATTCGTATAACTCAGATGAAGCTATCAAGACTCTAGGCTGCACATGGTGCTGTTTGGAGTCAAAACATGGGTTTATAAGAAACCAAACTAACTGTAGTAGAATCTGAGGATGCAGGACACCTTATGAGCTATGAGACTGGCAGCGCATTGGGACTTATCAAGATCACACTTAACAAAATTTGTCCAACTGCTCATGTCAACGAACATGGCAAAACCAAAAAGTTGATCAGCCAGTACCCAGAATTATTTACAGGTGTTGGAAAGCTGAAAAATTATCAGGCTCACATACACATAGATAAAACTAAAACTCCTGTAATACAACCATACCGACCAGTTCCTTTTCATATGAGAAAACGTGTAGAGGAAGAGCTGACAAGATTAAAGAAGTTACTGTAGATATCATAGAAGAAACCGTAGGACTGACAATCTGGCTGTCCCCCGCCGTATACACTGAAAAACGATCAGGTGATATAAGATTGTATATTGATAGCAGAAGAGCAAATGAAGCAGTACTGCATGAACGGTATCCAGGACCAACAATCCATGACCTCGTCCGGGACCTCAACAGGGCCAAAGTATTTTCGACAATTGATATGCGGGAAGGATTTCATCAGATTGAGTTAGACATAGAATCACGAGATACCGACCAGTTCCTTTTCATATGAGAAAACGTGTAGTGGAAGAGCTGACGAGATTAAAGAAGTATATCATAGAACAAACCGTAGGACTGACAATCTGCCTGTCCCCCGCTGTATACACTGAAAAACGATCAGGCGATATAAGATTGTGTATTGATAGCAGAAGAGCAAATGGTATCCAGGACCAACGATCCATGACCTCGTCTGGGACCAAAGTATTTTCGACAATCGATATGCGGGAAGGATTTCATCAGATTGAGTTAGACATGGAATCACGAGACATAACTAGTTCTCCACACACTGTGGTAATTGTAGATTCAAACGTTTAATATAATATATGGAATCTCGTCGTCGAATCTTTTCCAGAAGATAATTGAGGACACAATCAGGGGAATACCCAGAGTTAAAAACATTGCAGATGACATAATCATATACGGTCACGATCAGGCCGAACATGACGAAAGTCTGACATTACTGTTCAAGAGACTTTCAGAAAGAGGACTGATCCCAAGAAAGGAAAATTGCCATTTCAAGTTACATTCTATAGGTTTAATTGGTCAGGGCACTCACTATCACCAGACACATCAAAAGTATCAGCAATATCCCAACTAAAGGCACCAAGGATGCTGCACAAGTCCGATCAATTTTAGGAATGACTAACTATTGCGCCAGAATCATTCCGAAATACAGTGATATAACGACTCCTCTGAGAGAGCTTACATGGTATGGAGCAGATTGGATCTTGGGAGATGACCAAGAAAATGCGTTCCAGACTGCAACATATCTATGTACTACAATGTGCAGGTCAGAGTTGATAATAAATATCATTTCATTTCCTTTTATTTGGTACTCACAAAGTAAACATACAAAATATAAATACCAGGATAACCCATAAAGCTGAAACCAGCTTATTTCCAATGGGGTCCTACAGACAATCAAGCAAGAATACAAATGTTAATAAAGCACAACAAAAACAAAAACATCGAACAGGTAATACTGCACATTACTTAGGTGAATCTTTAAAGCATGTTTATACTCGTTTATATTTTTAATACTTGACGGAAGACTGTTCCAGTCTTTTATAGTATTGTAGAAAAATGTTTTCGAGGCTTGCCCTTTGATATGTGGCATTACAAAATTTTCACCTGATTTTCTAGTATTATAATCATGTATTTCAGAAATCTTAATAAAGTTATTTGTTAAAAATGAAGAATCTATGTCATTGTATATTTTAAAAGCATGAAGAAGCTAAGAAATTTAACCCTATTGTTTATATTTAGATATCCAAGTGTGGAAAATTCTTTTCCACCTACATGTGCTGTAGGAGGAAGGTTTAGAATAAACCTCACAATCTTATTTTGAGTTACTTGTAGTTTATTTTTTAATACAGTACTTATACCAACGTACCAGGCAGACGCAGCATAGTCGAAAATACATTGGACAAGGGCAGACCATAAAAGTTTACGACTTTGCCTGTCCAAGCAGCTAGCTTGTATATACATGAAGTTCAATCTAGAGTTAGCTTTTTTAATTAAATTATTAACATATTCATTGTTTGAAACACAATTATCAATTTGTAAGCCAAGAAATGGAATTGCAACTTCGGATGGTCTGTCCATCATAGTGAATGCTGAAGTCTTGAAAAGCGTTTAACTTTCTTTTAGATCCAAATATAATGCACTCGGTTTTTTGTGGGTGCATAGACAGCTTATTTTCGACCAACCAATTGTTGCACAGTTCCACACTGTACCCTAGCTTATCAGAAATGTATAATGGGTCAGAAATGGATAATAAATATGGCAACCTCCAATGCAGTGTATGCAGTATGTTATTCAAGTGCGTATAATCCTTTCATATTAAGGACACCACAGCAACAATGGCAAAATAAATTATGAAAATGAAGAAAATCCACTCCACAAAAGTAAACTGTAAATTACAAAAAAGAAATTTAAATTATTAATAAAACAAAGCAAGAAAATATTAAATTAGTGATTTATGAAATGTTTATACTATTATACTTCGTTTTCATTAATTATTAATTAGTTCTCTAAAATACTTTAATTGATAGAAGACTGTACATCAGGGCTTAACCTATTCCATTCTATAGCACTATCATATGAAATACTTTAAAAAAATTAGTCTCATGCATTCAGTTTGGCTTGATTCCCGTGCGAAGGAGGGGTACACAGCTAGTATATAATAAAAGTGATGGAAAGAATAATTGTGCTATATTTTGTATCCTACTTTACTTTTATAAGGTTTATGAGAATTTCTTCACAAAAAATAAAGTATATTAATGTCATTTATGATTGTGATATTGATTTTAATAATCATTCATTAGTAGCTGTATTTTTAGGGTTGGGTTTTATGGTTTGTATAATGTACAAGATTAAAATATGAACGATAGACAGGTAAATAGAACTACAGTATGCTGGAAAAACGTATTATTTCGAATAATGAAAATACTGTATTGGCAATATTGTACTTTACGCTTTAGCATTATTATGTATTTGTGTATACATACATTGCTTTCCAGCCACTCTCCTTTTATAGGTAAATAGAATGTATTAATAACAAATTTTATACCAACAATATGTTTATTAAAATTTTTAACAATTAAGACAATAAAATTAATTTACGCAGTTCTGTATTGATGCTTTTACTTTGTCATTAATTGAAATAAACTGCTTAAAATAGGCAACAAAATACAAAGTTGCCTGTACTGTGTCAGAAGTGACTTTAAATACTGATTTTGAAACAGGCAGAAGTACCACACATATGAATTGTCTAGGCGTGAGTACGAACCAGTAAATAATAATGTCAAAGGAAAATAAGCCTTGTATGAACTGCTTAGCAACTGACCTACATAAGGAATGGAAACCGTTCAAGCAGCACTGCGAGTTCACGTTTCAAAGCCCGCTAGTGGCCAAGCCGGAAATTGTAGAGAAAGTTAATTACATGATGACCTACATTGGAGACAAGGGAAGGGAAGTGAGGTCTACAATACGGCACGTTCACTTGGGCTCCAGCAGAGGGTGATAACCCGGCCAAAAATGATACCTTGAATGGCGTGTAGTGAAAAACACTATAAGAGCAACTGTCAACTTTCCCCGTAGGAAACAAAAAGAAACAGAACGGTTTGATGACTTTGTAACAGACCTAAAGGTGTTAGTAAAGGACTGTAACTACACGGATGAAGATCGTATGTTGAGAGATGCCATAGTATGCAATGCTCTGAATTCTAAGGTGAGAGAAAAGTGTCTAGATCTTGGCGATGAACTAACATTAGACAAAGCTGTATCTATAGGCCAAAACTATGAGACATCCCAAGAAAGTATGAAAGTAATTCAGAGATTGATTATTCACACTTTGTTCACGCTATTGGAAATGCAACCAGTAGTGAATGGTATGAAACAGTAAAAGTAGAAGGAAAACCAGTGTACAGTACATGCAGATAGACACAGGAGCAGTAACAAGTATCTTGCCATACAGTTGGCTTAAAAATCAAAGCTGTTACCAGAAAATGAAACCAACAAAGCAAAAACTTCAGTCGTATACCAGTCATGCATTAGAAGTAAAAGGCCGCATAATCTTGCAGACTACATACAAGAATCGTACCATCGATGTGTTGTATTATGTTGTGAACACTGATAAACCACCATTGCTATCGGGAGCGGCAAGCAAGCAATTGCAATTGATTCAGCGCATCCACAGCATTAACGACTACCCGCAGTTGTAAAAGACACTCCCAGGCACATATTCACTGAAGATCGACCCCACAGTGAAACCAGTAGTACATGGCCCAAGGAGACAGCCACTGGCATTAAAGAAGCGGTTGAAAGTTGAAAAGTTAGCTGAAATGGAACGAAATGGTCATATCACAAAAATATCAGAACCTACTGATTGGGTCAGTTCCATGGTAGTTGTAGTGAAAGGCAACAAGTTAAGAATATGCTCCGACCCTAAAGACCTCAATAGGGCAATCAGAAGAGAACATTACCCGATCCCAACAGTTGAAGAGGTTATAAAACTACAGAATTGTCACGTTTTGGATATTTTTGTATTAAATTGTGGGTTTTATAAGAAATCTTGAGATTATTAGAAAAGCTGGAGATTTTAGGCTAGTGGCGGGAGAGCTGGAGGTTAGGGCGAAAGGCGGGAGTCTCCCGCCAAATGCGGGAGACTTGGTAGGTATGGGAATGGTAACAGCATGACATGTGTTTGTTGACGAAAGTCACGGGCGATGCGATCGGTAAAGGCAAACATATTTAATTTGGTTCTTTTTAGATAATAAACAATGTTTCAGATATGATAATAATAATTTACTATGAAGCCAAGACAAATAATAGGTTACAACCTAGGCTTCAATTGGCAGATGTTTTAGGCCAGCCTACTAGACCATATTCTGGCTAGGCCTAGTAGACCTCCTAACCTAGGCTAGGCCTAGGCCTACTGCTGCACCAGCGGCCGCCTACGGAACGTCTAGCCCATGCTTTAAAAGACCAAAGCTTATCAAAATAAATATTGTATAAACAAATCTTTTATGTAAAATTGAGTTTCTGTTAAGGCCTTTTTCTATCAAAGATTTGGCTTGCTACCAATGCAGTTTCTGAAATCTCTAGGCCTTGCCCCTAGCTAAGCCTGCCTATGCTAGCTAGGCCTAGGCTAGTCTGGCAAAAAAAAAAAACTCATCAGAGCTATTGCTGAAACGGGTATTATGGTAAAGGGAATGGTAACAGCATGCATATTAAAAATGTTCTGACACTGAAGTGAATAAATGTACAAGCTATAGAAATCAATTTCTTATACTCATTTGGCTATTTCTTTGTGATATTTATTGTACTACACTCACCATAGAGAAAATATTATATTAAAACATTTAACACACAAATTTATAGAAGTACATCATTAGTTATTTTCATACAATTTATTTTCCGAAAATAATATGTTGAGTTGGTATCAATATATTTTACTAGTTGAGATGAGCAGCTCATTTTGCTAGTTACATTTTTAACAACTAGCACATTTTATCAATAGGTTGCTAGTGGCTGAAAAAGTAAATTTCTAGCCCTGTTGGCAAAGTTCATGCCAAATATAAGTGAAGTTGATGCACCATTGCGAGAAGTTACTAGTAAACATATCGACTTTCACTGGGATAAGCCTCAAGAGCAGAGTTTTGAAAAATTAGTGAACATGTGTAGCAGTACCCCAGTACTTGCCTACTTTGATGAACAAAAAGAAGTAACCATACAGTGTGATGTTAGCAGTTATGCACTAGGAGGAGTTCTACTACAAGAAGGACGACCCATTGCTTACACATCAAGAGCACTAACTCCAACTGCAGAGATCCCAAGTCTCCCAAAAATCGCGGGTTTCTCCCGATTTTTTAGGCCGTCTCCCGCCCTCCCGATTTTTATTAATAATCTCCCGATTTTATTAAATATCCCGAAAATTTCACGAAAAATGTGATTTCCACGATGTCATAGAGCAATAAAACAAAATTTCTTATCTTAAGCCAATTATGGCGCTCGCTCAGACTTAAAATGTCGTAAACAAGACCAGGAAGTTGTTATTTAAGTTGTTTATCAAAATAACAGCTCCATGCCAAGGCAGGCCTAGATCCGTGGTAGAATCGTCTCGTTTATCCTCCATGTTACAATCTTTTTCATCCGCGCCGACCTCAATCAATGAGATGGTTGTCAGTTGAGTAAATAAATTTCACCAAATTAACGAAATTAGAAATCACATGAGAATGGATGCCCGAAGTTTTTCACCGCGAAGATGTGGAACTTTGTAGAATCGGTGCATAAAAAAAACACTTTTTCTTTCAAGTAAGCTTCAGTTCTTTAATAACAATACTAAAAAAATCATAGTTAGTAGGTTTTGGTACTAAGTAGTCTTCCGAAAAAAGTTTATTTTAATATAAATCCCGAAATACATGTAGGCCTAGGCTCTATCTGCACTGCAGGGTATGTGTGTTGTGTTGAGTGGGTGTCTGTGTGTAGTGGTGGTCGTGACTCTGCGGCCTTAGGCCTAGTTACGCACGGACAGATGGAGCCTAGCGAGGCAGGATTTAATGTTTTTTCATGGCATTATGTACCAATTATTATAGGCTAGACATATATAAATGCTGACTTAAAACATGTACTATGATTTACTAACTAAATTAAAATATATATATGTTTTCTAATTTTTCAGCAAACGTGTGGATCTTGCAAGTTGCAGTTACCTTGCTAGAATTCTATGTTCTTTGAAGAGATATAGTAAATCAGCCATATCCTCTAATATGCCAATGAACAAAGCAAAGCCTTGTTGACTGCTGTCAAGAATGCTTTACTAGCAAAATTCTAAATAAATAATAATATTTATAAATTTATATTTTAGGCCAAACTGCAATGTGTAAACAAATGTAAAATTGATAAATAAAAGTAAACAAATTGATGAAAATTGTTTGTTTTCTTCATTTTGTGTAATACTTTCATGTTCCACAGCGCGTCGCTACAGGAGGCGATCGCGTCACGAAAAAAATCTCCTGATTTTTTGGTTTTCAAACTTGGGATCTCTGCCTGAAATGAGATATGCTCAAATCGAGAAAGAGATGTTGGCGATAGTCCACTGTTGTAAGAAATTTCATCACTACATATTTGGTAAACAAGTAACGGTAGAGAGTGACCACAAGCCACTTCAAGCACTATACGCAAAGCCAATACTAGCAGCACCGATGAGACTGCAAGGCATGTTACTAAGGTTGCAGCCATACGACCTTAAAGTAACATACAAACCAGGCCCGGGATTTATCAATCCCAGCTTAGCAAATGTTTTAAGTCAAAAAGTTAGGATGTCCCTAATAAATATCTTAAGCTGATTTATTACCCAATCTTAGCAAAATCTTGGCTTAAAAATGTCTTAGATGGTGCCAATGTACAATCGACACATGGAGAAGGAAGGAAACGTGCACCTATTTTTCTAGAGACTTTTGTGCAAATTTGAATTGGTTTTTGATGTATCCCCACAAAATATTTTAGAAGTGGCAAGTTAGCTTTCGAATTTATTAAGATCTGCAGTAAACAGGTTTAAAAAAACATATGCTGCATATTCACATGGTAAAACGCAGTCCTGGCTGACTGAAGAGCGTGCAAACATCAGAAAGGATATGGTACTGTAGTTGATCGTGGGAATCAATATCTTGCATGGGAATGGGGCGAGAGATTTTAAACACGCAATAAGAAAACAATCAAATAACATTCACACACGATATAAATGATATCAATACATACCGTATATTGTATTTGTATTTCTGTTTATCATAAATTACTCAATTTCAAAAAAAGAAAACAATTATTCTGTTGGTCGGCCATACGTCATTTTCAGTTTATACGTCACTACTCGACGCCCGCTGGAGTGAAAACAGGTTGTGTGTGGAGTGTGTTTTACAAAAACAGGTTGTGTGTGGAGTGTGTTTTACATACAGCGTATGTAAAACACACTCCACACACAACCTGTTTTCACTCCAGTGTGAGTGATTGTGGAGTTCGATATTTTAATTGTATCTATTCCAGAATGGCTTACGGGTATACAGAAAGGTTAGATAACGTCGCTCGCGACCGATATTTGGCGAAGTTACTAGCAGCAGGCTTGGAGAAATGCCCTTACAAAAAAGAAGCCGGGCGTTGGATTAACGATCCAACAAAATGGCCTGATGTACAATACCCTGACATTATTCCTACCTAGTTGAAACACCAGGTATGGTATATATAATTATTTTCTTCCAAACAATGATAATTGGGATTTATTTTAATAGTGAAAATACACAAGCTGGTTAGCACAGACATTGTTTGACACTGAATACAAAAGGCAGATTAAAAAGCCCAACAAAAGGGGATGAACGAAGGCATAGGCCAGGCAGGCTAGAGGCCGGACCTACTTAGAGTACGATTTCCTAGGGCTAGAGATAAAGGTTAGATTTCTTTTCTTGACTTGAGTATATTTTCTTGAGTATTTCAGCTAATGTTTTGCTAGTGCCAACAGAAATAATATCCTTCTGAATAGCAGTAGGTTTTGGATCAACAAAATAGGAGTATCAACAATTTATTCTTTCTTCATATATTTTGTTTTTGTAATTTGTAGGTGTTTTCACAAAGGAATCGATGAAGAACTACCGGTCATTACAAGCTCATAACTACTTTGTGTCTGGTTGGGTGAATACTGTCAACTACATGCTGTCACAAAGTGGTTCGGTTTTTGTGTTTAAAGCTGATGTCAAGCCATCCCAGAGGTTAAATGACCAGCCCCATCATCCATGGGTTATCGTAAAGAAAGATGGAAGCATAAATACAGCCCACTGTGATTGTATGGCAGGGTAAGGATATTATGACTAATGTATTATATTATTTTCATGTGAAATTGATTGATTTAATTTATAATTACAGTATCAAGGCTCAAATGAAAGTTTTGTGTTATTCTTCTTATTTTAAATGTTTAGAATAAATAATTTTTTAGAATAAATTTGTTACCAGACTATGACAGAATTTTAACATTAAGACAGCTGCAAATTTTCAAAATACTGTATATGATTGTGATTTTCTACAAATCATAATTCATACATGCCAACCACTCCGTTTTCAGAGGAGGTTGAAAAATTGTTTTTTTTTTTTTATAAGAATTAGAATTAAATCAATTAATTAATTATTATTATATTATTAATAAAAAATATTTGTGAAATAGCAATTCAACATACTCCACTCACATTGCCAAAACTCCTCTTGAAAGCTTTTGAGACTCCTCTTGTTGGCCTTGGTTGGGTTGGCATGTTTGCATATCTACTCTAAAGAAAACTTTATTGATTTTAAGTTGGTTTTTATTTACTACAGCAGCTGCATGAATGAATATGTTTCTAAAACATTAATACATGTTCTTTTTTTATTATTATAGATTAGGAGAATCATGTTCTCATGTTGCAGCCCTGCTATTCAAAGTGGAAGCCGCAGTTCAGTTGGGCTATACATCAAGGCTTTGCACTGAAGAACCATGCAAGTGGAATGAGTGTTTTACCAAAAAAGTGGAACCAGCACCTGTCCATCAAATTCAGTTTTATACTACTAAAACTAAAGAAAAACTGAAGACAGTAAAAAGACAGCGCAAAGAATCCGATGCAGAAACTCCTTCTCAGCAAGCCAGCTTTTTGCGTGAACTAAAACAAAAAAACCCAAAATCTGTTGCTTAGTGTAGCTTCAAATGATAAATATTGTGATGACTTTGTGGTGACATGTCCCGTCAATCAGCCAGTTGCCATGCCAATAAATCTGCAGACTCTGTTTAAACCGGACAATGCTGAGCATTTGGAAAATGCTAAAAAGGAAGCAGTATCCAAATTGGATGTAACAAATGAACAAATAAAACAATTTATTGATAGGACCGCTGCACAGGGAGACTCGCCAATTTGGCATGAGATGCGACTTGGAAGAATAACTGCCTCCAAGGTGCATAGTGTACTCCATACCAACACAGAAAATCCAGCGAAATCTGTTTTACAGGGTATTTGCAGCCCAATGGGAAATTTAGCTTCTATTCCTGCTATTCAGTGGGGCAGGAAACATGGGGACACTGCAGCCAAACATTATGAAAATTTCGTCCAAAACCACCACATGGACAGCTCCATTTCTAAGACTGGACTTTGGATAAGCCAAGAGCACTTGTTCATTGCAGCCTCACCTGATGCTCTTGTATCATGCAGATGTTGTGGGTCTGGAGTTGTTGAAATCAAATGTCCCTACAAACATAAGGAAAATGAAACAGAGGCCATATTGGGAGACAAAGCTGGGTGTCTGGAAGTTACCGATGGCAAACCAACCCTTAACCCTTTCAGTCCCATAAGCGCTTTAAGCGCTCTCTAATTATCGTCAGTAATTAATTAATTAACAATAATTTTAAAAAAAACGTATGTGCAGTAATGTGTGCATGTATTTTCATTAAATATTCGAGAAAATATCAAAAAATTTTTATAAAAAAAATGTTTCTTGGTGCTTTTTTAATTAACTTGAATGATTAGAGTAATTAAAAATATGAAATATGATCGTTATTTTTGTAATATGATACCCTTGAACGGGAAGGCGCCGCCGTCAACACTGATGAATAGAATTGTCTAAAAATACACTTTTTTTCAAAAAGTAACAAATCTGACACTTTCCTATAATATAAATATATATTCAATATACATACTGTACCAGTTTTGGTTATTATATCCTCATATTTCCACGTAAAATTAATTTTTTTTGTGGCTGAAAATTTTTTCATTTGTGCAGGAAATTTCGAGAAAATAGGTCCGCAGAATCGCATTAAAACTGCGAATGCCTATACATTGGTTACAATAGCCACCGGCCGACTTCACTGCAACATTTGGGCGGAAATTGGCAGACTTATTTTTAATATGCGTGGATGGAATTTTTTCTTTATGAGATAACTCTAAATCAATTTACACATAATAATTTCAACCTAAACAGAGTTCCAGAGTTTTCACCAACATTTCGGGAGTGCTGAGATTCCAGCTCCCCACTTGTCAAAGGACATTTAGGCTTTGTTTTAAGCCCGAAAAATTGGCATCATACAGTCTACCGGCGACACTTCTTATTTAGGTTATAATGTAGCCTAGAACATTAGGCCTAGGCCTGTACAACTTCAGCAAAGTATCTTATACTTACATATAACTATCTATAGTTTCATTTTCTTGTTCAATGGTTGTTTTTATTGAGAATTATTAAAAAAAAAAAAAAAAAACTGGTACGCCTTCCAACTTCGAAACTTCAGTAATAATCGCCAGAGAACATCGTCACACTTCTAGTGTTTACAAAGATTTCGCGGAGTAAATATATCCCATAACATATCCCAAACAATGATGTAATATCCCAGCATTCTGATTGGTTTACAACTTGCAATGGACTCAACATACCTTCCTCGCCAGCCGGTGTAGTCGGGCGCACACGTGGTTTGGGATGTTTGTTGTTGTCAAAACAAGAAACATTCCTTGTAGAGTTATGTATTTTTTATATATCTTATAGATTAAATTAACCAATTAATTCAATTGTTGCACTTTATTAATTCCACGTTTAAAATTTAATCTTTAAATATTCATTTATATACAGTTCAATTTTTATATTATTTCAAACCACGATTAAACAATCATTTTGCTTAGTTTCTGCTGATACTTTGTTATGAACAAAATAAATTGTTTGATAGAGGCCCATTACTAGTTGCCTATGAAATAACTCTGCTAATACTGTCCACTACATTCAGTGAGAAACGTTACCAATTCCAGGCTCCTCCTGGTAGACATAGACACCGAGGTTGCCAGACACAAAGTCATTTGACTCTTTGTACGCCGCCGATACGAACAAAAGTAGGTCAGAAGCCGACTGGGTTGTTCAGTAAATAAATGGTAGTAAAGGAGATGCTTTTTATATTATTTCATTTAATTAGGTTACAAAATTTGCTGTGAGACCTATTTCTTTGTTTATTTTTTTGTAAATTTCAAGATGTTGCTCATTGAGATGCATGTTGTTAAACTATTGTTTGCTTTCTTGTGCTTAAACACAGATGGTATATAATCGGGATGTGCAGGGTCTGTATGATTGGGCTTACCTAGAAAAAAAATAATGTAAATATTTAACAATGATAGGGTCTACATTAAATGAAATTTCATTTCAGAGTTTCTAAAAATTATTAGATCAAAAAACACATACTTCTCTAAAAATTAAACTAATGAGCCTTGACCCTCTGCCTGTCTAATCACTCTCCATGATATCCCAACTCAGGCAAGGCTAGGAAGCCAAGGCAAAGGGCCAGACTTGTGTATAGTAAGTAGTACATCATCGTGTAAACCTAACCATATAGTTATTTATGTGTTTGTTTCTAGATGTATGTAGGACTAATAACCAAAAGGTCATACAGTATATTTTCGGAGAATTATATATTCAGCAAAATTAAATAAATGTTTTTTCTAGGCCTACTATTAATAAAATGTTCTCCACATATCCTAGCAGTGGTAGACGGCGTCCTTTCTGAAACATCACGATTCAATTTTCGTAGTACATTGTCCACTTCTTTCTACGATCAGGACCTTTAGGAAATCGGTGAAATGACGGCTTATTTTTTAAAAGTGTGTGATTTGTACAACCTACTGCTTCACAATTGCCTGGCATGTTTAATACTGAAACAATTTCGAGAAAACTATCTATTTACTAGCCTACATAACGTATCTCTCCCAGTGTTATGCACGCACTCCAGCAAAAAGTTTTCACTCCAGTGGAAGTTGGGTCATATTTAAATTAGGTTAGGTAACAGAATATCCCGGATGTCCGACAAAAAGAATAGGTTGCTATTTAGTTCATCGCGAGAATCCACCTTGCTACAATCAAATAGCTGGTGAGGGATAATGCCCATATGGCGTGCCATACAAATTCCGCGCAGCCAAATTTGTCGGCACCGAAGTAGTCTTATCCCAGAAAGAATACGGTACCGTAGTTTATCGTGGGAATCAATATCTTATTATTATTATTATTGTATACTTATATAGCGCATATCAAACTTCTCTATGCGCTGAACATTATTACCCCGGATCACTGGATCAAGCACATATGGAACACACACTCAGGCCCCATAGGGGAATTCCA
>NW_022698031.1:49809-52512 GCF_011630105.1 Anneissia japonica
CCTGGGTGGAGAGAGACAACCGTAGATAAAGTGCCTTGCCCAAGGACACAAGCGACTTGCACAGCGAGAGTTTTGAACCCCCGACCTCGAGGTTGGGAGTCCAAACCACAACCGATGCGCCAACCACTTCAATATCTTGCATGGGAATGGGACAATAGATTTTAAACACGCAATTTAGAGGCCTAATTTTATTTATACAGTATCAAGAGCAATCCTTAGGGTATAAAAATGAATGTAATACCTTTTATTTTGAAAAAAAATTATTTATCATAATAATATATGGTGATTTTTATTAACAAGACTCCGGTAACTAAATGACGGTAACTAAATGACAAAAAATTTAGGCAACTGCAATATACTTGAATAGATGTTTTATTATGATTTAAAGACATATCTTTAAGGTAATTGAATATCAAAACAATAGGATATCAAACTAAATATGAATGTTTAATAAAAATTAATTTATTAAAATTGATTAAAAAATGATCTAGGTTATTTCACGCCAATTTAAACAAATGCATTACACCATGGGACATCATTTTTTTCCCCTAAACTTTTTCCACTCTGACATATTCATATTCATGAGAAATGAAAAACTTAAAAATTTGAGAATCCAATTCTTGTTCGTTTTTCTGCAGCGGCAGTTTAAATTTAAGGGGTGGGCGTGCCTCGAAATAATGCGCCACAGAAATGAAAATTGATTTTTATATGCTAATATCTTCAGAAGCTGTCTCTTATACACATCTAGATGTGTATAAGAGACAGTGCCTATACATTGGTTACAATAGCCACCGGCCGACTTTATTTTAATATGCGTGGATGGAATATTTTCTTTATGAGATAACTCTAAATCAATTTACACATAATAATTTCAACCCAGAGTTCTAAAGTTTTCACCAACATTTCGGGAGTGCTGAAATTCCAGCTCCCCACTTGTCAAAGGACATTTAGTTAAAGACATATTTTTAAGGTAATTGGTTAATTAATATCAAAACAATAGGATATCAAACTAAATATGAATGTTTAATAAAAATTAATTTATTAAAATTGATTAAAAAATGATCTAGGTTATTTCACGCCAATTTAAACAAATGCATTACACCATGGGACATCATTTTTTTCCCCTAAACTTTTTCCACTCTGACATATTCATATTCATGAGAAATGAAAAACTTAAAAATTTGAGAATCCAATTCTTGTTCGTTTTTCTGCAGCGGCAGTTTAAATTTAAGGGGTGGGCGTGCCTCGAAATAATGCGCCACAGAAATGAAAATTGATTTTTATATGCTAATATCTTCAGAAGTACAACCCCCATCCCATAACCTTGAAAGTTTGTGTTACAGGACTATGGTAGGCCATACTTTCAATGCTGATTCCAAATCTATAATCAGAAAAGTTGTAGCATGTAATGATTAGAAATAGCAAATGTCTGAAAATTGGACGAAAAGTTGTCTGGACCATTGTTCTAGAGGCTATAACAGGAAGAGTTAAACCATTTTAAATCTCCATTTGAGGAATCATAGCCCACTATTATTTCTCACCTCATATACAGTTATAAACTTCTAAACTTATTTGGCTAAAATAAAACCATTCAAATGAGCCAAAAAAGATTTTTAACAGCCCGCCGCCTTTCTTGAAAATGTCTTGATATGTTGAAGAGGTATCCCTAATGAAATTATAACAATTTTTAATGTCCTTACTAAATAAATATTACAAATTTATGTTCCTCGAAAACCTATGTTTTAACCCCGGTTTTAACACATACTCAACATAATACGTATTTAACCATATTCACATCGGATTTGACCAAGACTAACAGGGAAATTCAAAAGCTTTGCAATGTGTGTGGTATTAGCATGTGCTCAGAGATACTATCTATACTGAATTTTCTAGATCGGTAAAAATAGCCTGGTCAATCTTCATGCATCTGGGCACACTTCGTTCAGCAATAAAAGTAGCTGAGATGCTAGTTAGCCAGTGCGATAGACCTTTGGCTGCAAAGTATCCAATCACAAATGATAAGTGATTAATTAAACTTTTGTCACAAAATTTAAAAAAGTCTATTTATTTCAAATAACACCACCAAAACCAGACCTAAATAGTAACAGGCCTTATTCTGAGAATATGCCAAATAAGAAACTGATCATTTGCATAATAATTAAGCTATTCAGTGGAAATTGTTAAAATACTTTACTGTATAAGACTCAAATAACATCCTTGTGAGTTACATAAACTTGAAAATTCATTCAATAACATACTTTATTGCAAATAAACTGAACTGTTTCAATACAAATTTTGACTTGTCATTGAGTTATCGCATTTAGTTACCGGCTTGGTAACTAAATGACATATTTAATATGCTAATAACTTATTAACAAAAATGAATTAGAAAATAAAATTAATGCCACTAGATAGCCCTATTAAAACTAGCTTTGTATATAAAGTTGTATTGTTTAATAAATTTGTTGTAAAAAGTTAACTTTATGTTGTTTTCTGGTAACTAAATGACATATTAATTGGTTTTAATATTTTCGCATTTTGATTAATAAAACATGAGGCAAAAGTAAAACTGAATGAAAATATGTGTTCTTAGTAAGCCATTTGACCATATTAAAGCCCCATTCCCGGCAAAATTTCAATTTTTAAGAAAAATCTAATTTTTGTATAATGTTATAAAGATTTATAAATATAATACGGAATTGC